>NW_028186367.1:952700-1022522 GCF_003343005.1 Rhea americana | reverse complement strand
CCCACTACCAGCAAGTAAGTCCTCTTTCATAATTCAGATTTCATCCTGTCAGGTCACTTCAATATTTCTTTGAAAGAAAGACAACCTTGTAAATAAACGATAGCCAAGATGCTTCCCAATGAGATTAGACAAGCCCCGTCAGGAGAAGAAATAATGATTTGGTGCAGAGTCAACAAGAAGCACATCTTTTGTTGCAATTGCTAGCTAACTATAATTAACTTCCTGATGAGGTGCAGGATCTTAAGAACTGATTGGAGTTATAGACTAATAATTATTCATGAGAAATTAAAAGACATTAGTTACAGGGAACTGAATGCTTTTACTATTAAAAAAAAAAAAAAAAAAAAAAAAAGCTCACTGAAGCAAATACTGAAGCAAATACATCCATGATCCAAGGCTGCAAATGAATTCTCGTACTGATTGCCTCTGGACAGGACAATGATGAGGGACAAAGGCAAAACAGTTTCCCTAATTTTATCTGTGTGAGTGAGATGTCCAGCTTCAAGTAACTACTTTGCTCTGGAGAAAGTGAGATGCAGCCCCCAAATCAAAATTGCTCTCTGAAAATTCTGCTCAGCAAAGAGGGATACTATTGCAGTCAAGGTGAATCTCATAGGTGTTTCAGTTAAACCACTGATCTTYGGTGGGGTAATTCCTCTTCTTCCTTGAAATACCTCACCATGTCCCAGGATGCTATTGTGCACAGAGATTGGAGGGAACAGCAAACCAGCCTTTAGTGCTGCAGTCTGGGAATACCATTGAGTTCAGAGCAAGAGATGTTATRGAAAGGTAACACTGTGCCAGATGAGAGTCTAACAAGGGAGGCACATGGCTAGCTTTACAGGTTACTCAGAGATTATTAGYCATATGCTCTGCAGACAGAAAACAGTTATAGAAAAGACAGTATTTCCAGGTTGTAAGAGTATCAGGGCAACCACCGCATCGAGATGGATCAGGCTGTAGAAAGCAGGGAGAACCCAGAACTCCCAAACCAAAGGCACACCTATTTATTACCATGGCACAAGGCATTTGCAGGAAGGCCCTGCAACTTTGTTGTGGCCTCAGTCTGGTCAAAATTATGATGTTGGCTAATGTTCCTTCAGGCTGAATCAGTACATCAGCACCAGGGACAAATGGAGTTCCTGTTTTCCAGGAACWCCTTCTGGAAGCATTTTCCCTTCATACCAAAATGACTAATTCAGGAGAAGCTGAATTTACATGCTCAGCATTGATTGCATGTATCTGTTGAGGAAACATTAGCAAGTGGCTATCACAGCCTGGACTTCACTTCCCAGTAGGTTAGGCTGTTCAGAGTGCAAATCAAATATTAGCCAAAACTTCTAATCAAATGTGGGCCCCTCTTGGTCCCAGATGGAGACTGTTCACCATGTTCTCCAAATCACTGAAGGAGCTCTCCAGAGATTTATCCATGTGGGGTTTTTTTGTGTTTGGATCTGACTCCACATGCTAAGGTGGATCATTGTAAAGAGATCTCTGTGACGAGATCTCTGTGATCTCTTTGGACTCAGGTATATAGTGGAACATATCACGTTAGGATAATACAATAAAATAAAATTAAATATCTTAAGGAAGCAAAATAAATGAGGAGTTCTTGCAGGTGTTTCAGGCTTTCTAGGTGCTTCTTGAMTCTTCAGCTGATGAAAAATGGTGTTGTTCTCATATCTTGATTTGTCTAGAAATGGGATTCAGCAGACATGTAGTGTCATGTTCCCAGTCAGTATAATAGAAAAATAAAACCACAAAACCATGACTTGGAGACTGGGACAGCTGTGTATATCTGACTATGTGAAATGGGAAATTCCTGTAAATCATGATTACTTGAAATATCTTGTCTGCTRTATCTGCCCAGTGCCTTGACAGAGTGTGTTTGGCTACAGTGTACTTCCCAGAATGGACGGCCACTGCAACAGCTATGTTTTCCTCCCAATTCTACTGCAAATTCAATGACAAAAGTCTAAAGGTTAGCCGTACTGACATACTTCTATCAGTAGTCCTAGAATAGAAGATCAGGAGCCCCAGAATGTGCTGGCAGAGATGGAACATCCACCACGCATTTGTAGGTTGCAGTGGTTCTATCAGAGCATGCATTCAGTGACCCCCCTTCATCTGAACAACACAATGTATGTGTGATACTTAGGGAGCCTGTGATATTGGGATGATTTCACTTGAGAGAATAGATCAATTTTGGCTGAAGACTGATAGTCACTCATGAACATAAGAAAGCAGTAGCTCTGCTTTGTTCCATGTAGGAAAATATCTAAAGCTAATTTTACCCTTCAGCCCCTTATCTTCCCTTTCAATCCAGAACTAGTATGTCTGGGATACCATCAAACTGGTATAYTACTGACCTGGCAGTGGGAGAAAATTCTTGGCTTGTTTACTRTCTGGATTCTCACATCTCCTGGTTTTACAGGATTAGAGCGTAGTTGGGAATTCCCTGCATTTGGCCTTAATTACAACATTGCAAATTAAAGGCTAATCAGCAGCATCATGCCAAAGTCTCTGGAACTCCTACAGCTTCAAACAGATCTGGGCATATCTGAACTGTCTGTACTTGTTCCTTGCAAAAGGGTCTGCCTGATTATTGTTCAGCTGTTGCCAGTGAAACACAGGCCAAAGGAAGTCTTCTGGGCAGAAGTCTAACAAGGGCATTGGCAAGTGCAGTGGCTGAATTCCTTGGCAGCACCGTGGCACATGCTGCACACTGCTCTGCACCACTGTCAGTTTGACAAGCCCTCTGGCAGCTCCAGGTGTTCATGTAAAGTGTCAGGTGTAAAAAGAAAACATTAATTTGGAARGTACTGACCTAACAATGCAGTCAGGGCATTTCTAGTCCTCATGTTGCTCACCTAGAAAAATGAGTGAGCAGCAGAGAAGAAATTGCCTGCACACAGCAGACCACAACTGGGCCTTTTAAAGATGAGCTGGTCAGGTAGACACTCAGCTCCTCATCTGCACCCCCCACATCTGTCTGACATATAACACATCCTTATTTCATAAATGGATACTTGGCAGTGAGAGAGAAGATGAGTTTGCATGTGATTCTGTGATACCTGGCCTTTCCAGTCCTGGGCCAGCTCATTGTGAATACTGCTAAACAGGATGGTGGGACTGGCCATAAGGACACTTTTCCTATAATGAGAATTATATCCTTCCCTCTAAATGTTCCTCCATTGATAAGAACATTTTATGATGCTCCAGGGAACATATGACTGAAATATATACAAGTACACATGCATAAACACATACACACACACATAAACACAGTTTAGTTCTCACAGGACATTTTCTTAATCTTGTCTAGCAGAAGGTGTGTTAGTCTAAATCAATACAACCTGCTATGGGATGTACAGGCAGCCTCTATTCTGTGCTAGATGGTTCCATTCAGATTTGAGTACACCAATATCACTGCACAAGAAAACATATTTCTTTAAAAGTTGTCACAAAGAAAAAAGTGTAAACTAGCTGTTTGGAGTTTTTTGCTCCATTCTTTCAGTGATAGAAATATCTGTTTAACATTCCTTCCTCTGCTTATCACCAAGAGAAGCTAAGGAAGAAAAATAACTGTCAGTGTTTTTCTTCCTGACCCACAGACAATCAAGGAACCCGAGTGCTGCAAGACACATGCCTGGACTGCTCAGTCTACCTGATCTTCAGAGATACTCACTCCCGTGATGCAATAAGGCCAGGAGAGCCTGAAGAACTGAATGCTATGTATGTCTTTTCCTTGTCTTCTCCACAGTGGCCTTCCCGTATAGGGGCTGGTGTCTGGAGCTGTTGCAYGGTGCACATGACCCTCAAGTGCCAGTCCCTATGGCTATTTATCCACTCCCTCCAAGTCAGTAGCAGCGAGTCCTTGTAGGTCCCTCCCCACAATGATTCATGACTGTCCTATTCCAGTGAATGTCAGACCTAGGTATGTAATGGCAAGAGCAAGCACATGTACAGACAGACATAGAAATAAACCTGGYGTCTGTCCTCCTCTAGATGACTTGTTCCAGATCTCTATTGGCCTGCCCAGCTGCCAATCAGTTCTGCTTCCTGGCATCATGCAAGAAATCTTTCTGTTCCTCACATCATCTCCCTGTTCCCTCTGTCCTGTCATGTATATTTTCTCTGCAATGGTGAGAAATTATTGTGCTGGTAGCCAAACACGGTCCCTGTCTTTCTTTCTATGGTGTCTCATCTTACGAATATCCCTAATATTGCAAATTATATTGTTTGAAAACTGTGTCATGATAGGTACTGTCAAAAATCCCCTCTGGTTACTATGGGCCAGCTCTTTACTGTAGTACCTTCTGTCTTACCAAYAACAACACTGGTGCTGGCAACACTCACACCAGCCTGCAGTGATACATGCTCTATTGCTTCCTCCTTCCTTATGAGTGCAYGTGAAGGTGCTGAGATTTAGGCTCCAGAACCCATTTACCTACCTAGAGTCCAGGAGAACAAACCCAGAAAGGGCTGGGCACACACAGAACATAAAGAAGTAGCATTACCTTTCTCAGTTTGGAAGGTGGAAGGGAGGTAAATGGAGATTTGATGACACTGAAYGCAGAAAACAAACATGGTTACTTTTGACAGATTACTTGATAAAGAAATGCTAAAAGAAACAAATAAAAAATAGGGAAATCTGATTCCAGGTCCATCATATTCAGCAGAGATATATTGATCTGGCATTTCTATAATTTCAAAGAGATCTCTGTTATGAGAAAARTAAGTCTATATAACTAGAACAAAAGGCTGTAAATGTGAAATTTATATAAAAAAAATGAAAAAATGAAACTAGTGTGTTGTTTTTTCTTACCTGACCCATTTCAAAGTATAGTAGACAGGTCCTGTGGAGCTGGGCAGCCATTGCAATGAGATCACTAYGGGAAAGGTTCATAGCTACTATGACTGTTGGCAATGTTAAGGTAAAACCTACTTGGAACAATCTATTTATGACCCAATAGATGCTTTTAGTCCAGTTAGGGGTCTTAATTAGTTCATTGTTTCTAGAATACAGGATTAATGGCTCTAAGGCGGCTTGGACATTCTAATGGCATGCACATTCTTGACACTTTCAACTCGCCAAACTCCATAAAGCAAGCATTCACTTTCTCCTCCGGGTTCAGGCTGAGAATCCACAGTCTGAGTGCAGGGGACTGAGACAGCAAGGACAGGAGATGGCTTTGATGACAGGATATCTGAGACATCTGTACAGGGCAAGTAGTGGTATCACAGGACACRCAGGATCCCACATCTCTCTGGTGCAGCAACTGGAGCTGGGAGGGGACCCCTAAGGGCACCTCAGAGGCATCTGGATCCCATGCCTCACCTTTCCCTTATTCTGGGCAATCTTGTGCTGAGCTGTCTCGGTTGGTTATGYGTGAAGGGGCTGTTCCAGTGCACACATTTTACTGGTATGCTGCAGAGGCCTTCCTCCCAGCCGTATCACTCATGSTACTTGCAGGGGGAGTGGTCATACAGGTTCTCTGTTGGGACTCCCTGCAATTTCTTCGCAGGACATCTTTTCAAAGGAAGGAACTGCAGAATTAGTGAAAAATGCCCTTTATCCTCTATTATTCCTGCCATCCATGGTTGCCATTTCTGCACATTTCTGTATAACTGGATTTATACAGGCCTAAGTTGAGTCATTACTGACTCAGACATAACATGGTAGAAAAGTGTAGAGAGGGATCTTTAGCTAAGAGACCCAAGTAGAAAAAGGACTTTCAGACTTCTACAGAAATCCCAGAGCATTTCAAATCCTTGGTATATATCACAGTTTTCTTTCTTAACTTCCAGCACCAGATAGCTCTAGCTGCAGACCTAAATACATGGGTTTCCTTGGGTTACTTTGACCTGCCTCAATCTTGATTGAAAAGGACAAATGCGAATTAATAACTGAAATTCAATTAAGTCTATGGAGACCTATACTTGGCGTCCTGTTGTTCTGATTGTATTCTGTTTCCATTTCCTTCTGCATAATCTTGGCCTATTACCTGAAACAACTCTGAAAACTACTTGGCACTAGGGAAAGATCTCATGTCTTACCTAGTCATTAAAGTGCAGSTGGAGATGAAACTTAACAGCTAAATTAAATCTGATCTTGATGATGGAAACAAACAAGCTCTAATGAACACCTTGGCAGTCCTATCACACAGTCCTATCTCTTGGATTTACATTGAAAAAGCCTGCTGATGCCGATGGCAGAAATCTGAGAAAAATCATTCATACATGGGTACAGTGTATAAACAAAGTTGTCTTTTCTCCTTCACAAGCTAATTCATTTAGAATTTATGCATATGGGTGTAAAGTTGAATTTGAGTTAACAGAACATTATGGGAATGGTGACAAGGAGATAGATCCTCTGCAAAGAATACATAAACAAGATTAATCACTCATTGGATTCTGCCTCAGGGTCTCCACATATTCTTTGAATTTCTATCCAGCAAGCATCCATTCTTTTTGGAGAGAAGATATATCTTTCTGGAATGAACTATTAATTAATTGATATATCCCAAAGCACTTTATATGGGTCTACAAGCTTTAAATTAATGCAGCACCAAGAGCTGCACCTTAAACTTGGTCTTTCAGGCAATAGATTGAAGGTGCATAACAGAGCATCTACTTTTCTAGCTCCCTGAAATTGTCTGGGTAGATTAAGGTCGTGGTCTGGCAATGTTTTAACTGTTTAGCATCATTAACACTTCTCCAGTATCTCCGAGGCCTTACACTGTGCTTCTAGTGACTATTCCTCCCACGTGAAAAATATGCACAGTGTATGTACTAAATCTTAGACACTTCTCTCTTTCAACTAACCTAGGAAAAGAGAAGCAGGATGAAGCTTTCACATATGCAGTTTGGATCAGCAGATGGTCTCAGGAGCTGAATTACAAAAAGGGAAAAAAAAGAATGGATAAATACTGGCAAGTGGCTGATTGGGGGTCTTTTTTTTTTTTTTTTTTTTTTTTTTTTTTTTTTTTTTTTTTTTTTTTTTTTTTTTTTTTTTTTTTTTTTTTTTTTTTTTTTTTTTTTTTTTTTTTTTCTTTCCCTTTCATGAGAGCTTAGGCTAGTGATGTTAAGCCATGGAAATTAAGTACCAAATCTAATTCCATTCATGAGAGGGAATATGGATTTCAGGAAACTTTACTGCTGCCAAATGGCCTAATTGGTTCACTGTGGGTGACTGTTCTCAGAAGAGGACTGTGGGCTCTCTTAAGAGAGAGAGCTTGCACCTCACTCAGGAAAATTGAGTGTACGTCCTTTTACTGACCAGCTCTCACCTTCCTGTGTTCAGGATGCAGGTTTTAAATTCTCCTCTAGAGGTTCTTAATTCATACCTCAAATGCTGAACCTATGCTGTGACAAGGTGCTTCATTTTCAGATACAGCAACACTCCCATGTGTCTAAGTAGATGCATCATACCTTGCCTGCAACTCCTGCTTTAATCCCTATTTGAATATTAGCTTAAGCAACATACTCCTAGATATGACATTCCCATATCCCCTAAAAAATACTCCCTTGCACTGCATTCATACAGCAAGTCTGACCAAGGACATTTCAAGGGATGTATTTGTACATCTCACACTCTTGAGGAGTGGCTCTAAGTAGTTTTGATTTTTTTCAGAAGAAATACTATACATATCCAATTTGTATCTAAAGTTGCCTTTAGCCACTTCTTAAAGGAAGCTTCTCTGTTCAGCTTTTCCCTCCTGGCCCAACTGCTTCCATTGTAGGGTTTATCAAACACCTCAGATCATCTCACCCTAACCCTGTCTCAGCCTAGAAGCTGCTTTATATGAAAACTGTATGTAAAACCGGACTCAGATGATCATATACCAGCTTACCACATAGGAGAAATAGCATGGAATATATATTGCAGAATACTTTTATTTTTTCCTCTAAAATAGATTGTATAGATGACCCAAACCCAGCACAAAGATTAGCATCCTCAACCTGTCCTGTCCCCTCAGTGCAGTCCATCCTTGCACTGATTCCTGACTGGTCCTTCTTGGCTCTACCCTCAGACTAACACTAGCCAGAGGCTTCTCCCTCATCTGATTTTTGGGAACTTTCCATCCCTTGAGTGTTTTAGCTACCCTGTTGCTACAGGCTCTGTGCTCTTGCACTGCTGCTGCCCGTGTGCAATGTGCCTTGGCTGTGAGGTGCCAACACAATAGTCAGTATGAAGGAGCCACTGTACTTTCAATCTCACCTTTGCTCTCTTGTGCTAACTACCGTGAAAAAACATTGTGTAGATCAATGTCAAAAGAGATGTCCCCTATGGTAGTCACATTTCTCCTGATTTCTACTTCTTTCTGCAGGGTGCTTTCAACTTAGCTTCCACACTTCYCATCTTTCAGTCTGGATTTGGACTGTGCGCTGTGGGGATAGGAATGATGGGTAGCCACACTCTTTATATATTTTAACTTCAGAGTGCTCTCAGAGACTTCAAGAGGTAACAGAGAGTCCTGTGTTAGCCAAGCTAGCTGAGGGACTATGTTGTCTTATTCTGTGTTAGTCTGAGGACACTTACAAGCAGCAGAGCCTGATGAGGACATTAGACCAGCTCTGGAAAAGCTGTTGGTGCTGTGCAGTAATGAAAAGAAGGAACAGTCCTTATAGGAGTCAATCTGAGCTCCTTTCTGGACTTTCTGCTGATGGCAGTTGATCTTCGAGTTAATCGTGTATCAGCCTGACAGCAGTTTGTCTCTACTGTGATGGGCCATCCTACAGAGCAGCCGCTAAAGGAGTCTGAAGTGCATAGCTTTGCCATAAAACATATGGAAAACTGGACTTTATAATCTCAATAGATCTGCCTACCTACCTTGTGAACCCTATCAACTTCCTGTAGTGACAAGAGGAACGTTTATGACTTTACCTCCTGTCAGTCCTGCAGGGCACACTGTTAAAAGAGAAGATACTACTGGCTAGTCCAGCTTATTTACTTTGTCCATTTGACACCTGCTCAAATCCTTTGAAGATACTGGAGCTATGGGTATCACTGAAGGCATAGCTAGAAGAGAAAAGCCATCTTTTGCAGAAGTCTGACGGTGCAGTTTGGCTTTTAGATCCTTTAGCCCTGCTAACCATGCATCAGAAGAGAAGCTGTAGGAGTCCAGCATGGCTTGCAGGCCCCAGGGCACAGAGGTGAGAAGATATGTTTTTTGTTTTTTGTTTTTTGTTTTTTTTTAACTGGACACTTTAAATTTGCATAATCTAAAGAACAATATGTCAACCATGATGCTATGGCTACAGTCTCGTATTTCCAAGTAGAACAGCTCTGTCACATCTACTCAGGGAAATCCCGTCTCAGAGTGAGTCTTCCATAACAGCCAACAGTCAGGAAAAGTCACCCAAAGCAGACAAGGACACTATCACCTCTGCAAAGAAAAGTGTGAGGATCCTTCTTTTTCATGTCCAGATGAGTTTAGCATTCACAATGGCTAACCGTACTTGGAGGAGAGGAAACAGTATGCAGATGAAGCAAATGAGAGGCACAGAAACATTTTACCAGAGGCAAAGTGAGCGGAAGACCCAATATTTCTAGAAAAAAATGGCGCACTGGACCTCTGTGAACAGCACAGAAAGTGGGCACAGATACAGAGAAACCCATTAAATTCAAGACAGACTGGGAATGTAAACAAAGTCTGTTTTATTTTTCTCAGTGAAGAGTCTGTGCCCAGGCTGGCAGTTCATTAGAGTCATCCTGTATAAAACAGATATTATAACTGCTGAAGCTTACCTACATGACAGTCACCTCTGGAAGATCCATCTCATTGCAGTGATGGGGAGGAAAGAAACAAAAAACTTGGATGACATTTTGCTTCCAAGTTTCTTTCACAGTTCATGGTATTCCATAGAACAAACATGGTATTTTGAGTGCCACCACTCTCTTTTTATCCAAACTGGCTACAGCTGCTGAAGTTTCACAGATAATTCAGGGAGTCAATTAATAGCCTGAGTTTGTTCACAAACCTCACTGACATTTGTCCCCTGTCCCTCTAATACAGAGCTAGCTCAAATAACTACTCCCAGTCTTGGCCAATGGGCTAGTTCTCACTCATTAAGTAGAGCACTCACAGAACTTGTTGGACTAATACTCTTTTCCATTCATTCCAGGTTCTCCTGCATTTGCAGAGTAGTGCTAAGTCCTTGACTCTCTGTTCCAGATTTGATTAGGCAGGCAATCCTGCTGATCAGCAGGTTTGACACTTGGTCCTGGTGGGCTATGCCATTAGTAGGGTCTGGTGCTTGCAGATCCTCCTGCACAAATGCATCTTGTTGCATGGTATCGTCCCCATGCCTGTGTGACACTAACAGTGCTTTCCAAATGGGGATTTAAGTCCTGCTGTAGCCTCTTTTTCTGTAGGATCGGTGTGGACTGTCTGTTTATATTCACAGAGCTCATCTTCTTCCAGTGCTCTGAGACCCTTCTTGCTTTGAGAACTTGCAACTAGCACTGGCAGCCAATTCTGCTTTGCGGGTAAAACTGCCCTGAAAGCAGAGAATAATTCAATAGGATGGGATAGGGRAAAGGCAGGAATAGAAGTAATTGGACAATCATAAGGCTGGAAGTGAGACAGGCGGATTTCTCAAAGGAGCTAGCCAAGAGTAATACATGTGTAGGCTTACAAAAGAGCTCCTGTAAATGGAGATAACAGATGTGGTGGTGAATATAGCCTTTGTCAGCACAGTATAATTGGAGTGTTCAATGGCTTCCTGAAAATATGTTGATTCCTAATTGCTACAGCACCTGCATTGCTCAGCTAGCACAAAGCTCCAAACCTTCAAGGAGATCAAAAAGAGACGGAAAGTTTCCTGGCTTGCAGGCAGCCGCTTTTGTCAGCTCCCCAGGAAACTGCACAGCGACAGCTTGGACCAGTCCCAACAAGTCCACTTAGCAACTGTTCTCTATTTTGCTTTGGGAAGCAAGCAGGAGATCACACTATCTCTTGCAAAATGAGCAGAGGATGAACTTTTTTTATTCCTGTTGGTCAAGGTGACAGCTCCTGAGGCRTATCTCTCCTCATGGTGAGAATGGAGTGAAACATTCTTACTCTTCTGGATAGTCTATTTTTTTATGGGCTTCTTCAGGCAGTGGATATCAGTTGCTCTGTCTCTGCATTGSCTCTGTCAGTGCTGCAGTGGCTCCAAATTGTTCTTGCAAACGTGCTGTGTAGCAAAAGAGAGAGCTTCTGGCAAGCAAAAGCCTGTTCCACATGCTTTGAGTTTGATCAGACCATGATTTTTTTTATTCCTAAATTCATGAGTGCTCTTTGAAAGTGATGTTCAATGCAGAAGGTGATGTGTTGAGTCTCACAGTGCCAACTTCACTCTATGTTTTGTGGTTCCAACCAAAAGCCAATCCTTGCATAACAGACCCTATAACTTAATTACCTAGCATATATGCTCAGGTTGACACACTCCTGATAATGTATGATTCCAGACACTTGTGCCCCATCTTCTCCTTTGTTGAAGACAGCGGAAATCGTGCTCCAGGAGCTCACAGACCCCAAAAAAGCTGATCACAAAAGATAATTATGAAATTCACTTGGCAGAGAAGGTGAAGAGTGTAGGGCACGTGATCTACATCTCACTGGAAACGATGGGCCGACCACTATGTGATCACAGCCACTTATACTGTACCGCCAACCCTGCTGGCATCACAGAACTGAGTTAAAGGCTTCCTCATTGTCCAGCACTCATTCCTCATGACTAAGAAATTTGGCACCTTTCCCCAGAGGATGTCTTGAAACTCCAGTTTTTAAGGAACCAGTTCAATCCTTTCTACTCACTTGACAAGTGAGACACTTCATGTACTTTCTTGACTGAGGATTCTGTGATCCCTATGCTATCTTTATGTTTCTCCTTGGACCTTCCTTTATTTCCAGCAAACGCTTTAGCCTCCTTATGGCTGGGAAATTTCCAAGAAGAGTTTTCATTTCCAATTTTATCTGGATGTCTTTCTCAGCCACATCTTTTTTTTATTCTTTTTTGTCTTCATCTCTAGATTCTCCTCCACTGACCTTCCTACTCACTATATTCTCCAGCCATTGGTGACATTCATTATTTCTGTATGAAAAAAAAATACGAAAGAAGAAAAAAATTCTTTCAAGTGTCACAAGCTGAGCTGTCTTGTCATTGATCTGAGGAGGAAAAAGAAAAAAAAGTAACCACCAAAAGCCTCCCCAGACATGTCTCTGGAGCAGTTTGAAATGGACAGAACTTTTCTGTGATGTTAGGAATACTATGCAGCTCTGCATGGGGAACACATCTATCCACWGTAGAGATTTGTAGAGTTACAGGCTGCAAACAAAAATGATTCTGCTTTAATGAGTTGTCTTAAATTCCTTAAATTTTACTTGCTGTATTTCAGCCTAACGAGTTACTTCTCCTCCACAGAATGATAGCTACAGCGTTTCAGCTCTTTGTTCATCTCATAGGGAAGTAAAATATATGAATGTAAAAGCATATACAACATGGATCTGTTTATGARAATAAGAATTTCTAGCTTGCTAGTTCTGCATGCCTTATGTGTATCAGTCCCATCAGCTCACTAGAGCTACCTTTTTCATCCTGCTACAGTGGCACCTGTTCAAGATCACCGATGGGGAGGTAACAGAAGATGTTGCTGAAGATATGACTGTGAAACTTTGGGRTGGTGGTACCAGATAGGATGTGCTACTCTGCTATGGAGTAAACTAAAATGCATGTGTCTGAGTGACCCTGTTTCTGCTGCCCCTGAGCTGATACATGGATGACTCATGAGGAAAGGGAATGCCTTGGCACTGCTGCTGTGCCTAGGTCTAGTTTTAGGCCAGCTGGGCTACCAGGCCCRAAGAAATTGCCCCATGGAAGTGTGCCTTTGGGTTAAAGAGCTAACAGGGCTAAATCTTGCGTTCAGCATTGAAAGCATACACATCTATTAGATAGATCTTGAATGCAACATCTCATGCAGGTCCAACTGGAAAAGGTTTGCTAAGTCTAAGGCTCTCCATAAACCACTTCTCTTACAGTCTTTTTCAGGATCCAAAGCGTTTGTCATATATATTGTACATATCCCCCTTCCCACACCTACACATGAACCGGTATTTCATTTCAAGCTATCCTAATCCTAATGACTACTTCCTGTAGTGATGAGATGTTCAGTTATATTTTATTTATCATAAGATTTTACTTCAAAATTTAACCTATATTAAGCTCAAAAGGTGTCTTCCTGGGAAAGTAATGCTTCTTCCTTGTCACACAGATCTGTCTGTCTTGAGGTACTCTAGAAATGCTCTCTCAAATCCTAAGCCTTTTCCACTTCCATTTCTTACTGTCTCCTGTGTCAGGCCACTAAGTTAGACCTGGTGAGTTCTTTTTGTTCTAATTAATTGATGCCTAAGTAAGATATTTTCTAGATTTATACACTATTGTTGGATAGGATTTTATGTCACTATTTGGAGCAGGTGACGCCAAGGAGATAGAAAAACATAACTATTCTCTGAAAGACTGTTACATCTTTTTGATTAGATTAGCCTAAATAAGCTCTTCTGAGACCACAGAATCTCAGCTTAGAAGAATTCTGTAGTTCCAYAGATGTAATGATCAGCCAGGAGCTCAGATGGGCCTCAGGCTGTCCCAAATTTGTATACAGATACTTGCCAGCAAATGCTCTTCAACAGCAGAGTGCACTGACTAGCTGTCACTCAGAATGAGCAATGTRGACCTCCTAGTGTGAGGAACACATTTCTAGAGATAACATAAAATGCAAGTAGAATGAAAATAACCTATCAGGAGTGATTCCACACATAGGCCCAAAGCAAAGGAACACATCAGCTCATGTGTGTTGCTCAGATATGAACCCAGCTTTGGGACCAACTGTTCTTGCCTTCTGGCCTGCCTTTCAGTGCTGTTCCAGAGCATGATAGAAGACAAAYGTTGTTCTTGTCTGGTAAGCTCTGTAGATTGGGCAGTATCTGAGAACTGCCTACACAGATTCCTGGCTCTCTGGAGTCCTGCATATGAGGCAACATAAATGGGAACTATTCCAAGTAGCCTGAAGAGGTGAAAATATTCAGAAGYAGTGAAAGTTGGAGGAGTGAATGCATGGACTTTCAGTGAGAAGCCGTCCAGTAGCTCTCAAGCTTCTAACTCCYTTTAGTCTCTGTCTCCCAAGGGAAATCATACTTGCAACTCAGACACTCACAGACACTGGGCATGGAAAATTGTTCCCTAGGAGGACTTTTATACCTAAAGCTCTGCTGATGCTGTTCCTTATGTAAAAATGAAGCCTTCTCTGTACAAGAGCTGGGGATATCCGGCATTGCTGCTTTTCTTGGCAGAGCGGCACCAGCTCCATCTCCAGAATGCCCCCTATCTACAGAAGAGATGATTTTGCCCCAATGCTGTCCCAAGACTCGAGACTCTAACTGACTTTCTGGAACAGAGAGAAACGAAAACATGGAGTTACTGCAGAGAGCTAAGAGTAGAATGTGGGGCACCCCAGGGCCTGTTAAAGCTTCAGAAGAGTGTCACACAGTATTCAGCCTGCATGCAAGGCTGAAAGCAGTGGTGGATCTGCTTAGTCCTGTGAGATTGTACAAAGACTTCCTGTCAGGTCCCCCAAGCTCTCTGTGTAGAGGAAGTAGGATCAAGGGGCTTCTTTGAAGRGTCCTATAGCCCTGGAGATAGACAAGTTCTGCCATTGTCCTATTGCCTCACATTTGTGCTGCTCATCCCTGGCTCAGGCCRTAGAAGGGTTCATTTCCTGCTTCAGTCTGGAATGACACTTTCAGTATGATTTTCCAGTTCAGCTCACACCTTTCAGATTATCAGGTCTCCGTGGCACTTGCATCATTTATGAGTCTCTTTCCTGCCTGAATGGAGAGGGGGGGGGGAAAGATATTGCTGAAGGTCTAAAAGATTATGTCATGTCCCTCTCATGAGAGAGAATCACTGTAGTACAGCCCTCACTAATTTGAGTTGTCCTGCATCTGCCTGGCAAAAACATGCTGTGAGGCAGGGCTGGGGGCCATCATTCTCTGTTCATCCCCTGTGAAATAAACCTGGGGCCCTGAAAGTGCMACTTTGTGCTGTGTTCTTGAATGACACTCCAACATCAAGGCAGAGCATATGCACTGCCAGGATCTGCTGCTTTATCCGATTCCAGCACTTTCTTAGCCCTCTGCATAGCTCTCTGGGCAGGGGAGAGTTATAGGAAGTACCTGCAGGTACTGTTTAGTTTCTTAAGCATTTTAAACTGGAGTAATTTATTKCTTTCAATCCCTTCATGAAAGAGACTACTTGTCACAAATAACAAAGGTAACGGCCGTTTCAGAGTCACAAGTCCTCCAGCATCTATCCARCATGCAGGATGAATATCCTTTCCCTCAGTGAGGCAGAGGGAAGGAGGGAGCTTCTCTCCTTGTGCTGTGAGATCCCTGGCAGCTCGATGGGGCTTGCAGCTGTGCCCAGATGCAGGAGTTCACCCCAGAAGGAGATGTGGGCACACTGGACCCTCTGCAGGGACATCAGCCAGGAACTCATTTACATTACTGTTGTCATATCCCATTTTTTGATTCGAAGATACTGCTGAATATTTCAGTGGCAACGAAACCTCTGAGACAAAGCAGCCTGTGGGAGCCCCTGTTTCTYTCCTTTTGCTATCCCTATGTTCCCCAGCTGATCAATCCTGACTAGGAGTAAAATCCTGATCTGAGTAAGGCCTCCTCTTTTATGAAATRCCACTGCAGAAGGACCTCTGACTACCTCCCCAGCTTCCTCAGGTATAAGACCCCCTGTCCCAGCACTAACTTTCAATCATTCACTCCCTTCCAGAGCCCACAAACCTCACTGTCCTTGCACACCCTTTTGCARTGACATATAGGGTAGAGGAAGGAGYATGCAGGGATATAACTTGCCCCACAACCTCTTTTTCTTTMCATTACAATAGAGAGATTGTAGAGTAGCGTGGTCTCTGTTATAAGGGGCAGAACAAGAAGGGATGGAGGTGAAGGCAGAGGTGTAGAAAGGTGAAGCTGGACAAAGCTGGGCTGCATACTTATGAAACTACAGTGCCCTCAAGTCCCTTATAGCCAATGTGATTTGGAACAGCAGCACAGATACAGGTGGCATCAATCTGATATCATCTCCCATTTTTCAGGCAATTGCACTGGACTTGACAGTTAACGATCTGCATATTGCTTAAGCACACAGATACAGACGGTGAGAAGAGTGACTGACCTCAATGGAAACATCTAAAGATGAATTTCCGAGCTTAGCCTTGAAGTAAGCATTTAAATGACTCCCTAATCTTTTCCCCATTGCTTCCATAGGGAAGGTGTTAGTAAGATCACAAGTCATCTACCACAGGTGAAGTTACGGACTAACTGAAGTAAGAGAGCRGACATGGCCCAGGTGCTTCTCCTTGAGCTAATCTGGCCAGGGCATTGCTCACACACAGAGCCAGAAAAGCCCCTGGAGCCTGGAGAAGGAGAGTGGTTGGCAGCTGTAACAATATAGTTCACCCTGTGGTTCCCTTGGTCAGCCTGACATTGTTGTTGGATTAGGGACCCATGACTAACATAATCTCTCATCAGACTCTTGTTAAGGTGTCATTTCCAGCAAACTAAATCACTTGCTGGTGTCCAGTCCCTTGTTTCACTTGTCGACCTGCCCTGGGGGAATCAAGTGCTTTTACTTCAGCTGAATTCCTTTTCATAGTTTTCTATTTTTTTATTTTTGGGGAGGGAGGCAGAAGGAGGGGGAATTTACTTTGTATTGACTTCGCTGAACAGCAGCAGCCTGAATTTTACATTTTGTCCTTTGGATTCTTGGAGCACAGGCCACCCTGCTGCTCCCAGCAACTTTCCCCTCCATCTCTTTCACTCAKAGCAGCAGCCCACCCTGAGGAATGTGGGGCTACATGCAGGCTAATAAACTCCGTAAGACAAGGGCGCAGCTGGACATTGTCCTGCAATTTTCCACAATGTCTATTTAGTAGCATGCCTCCTGGCACAGTTTTGAGCTGCACTAAGCACTGCTCTTCCAGATAATGTTCAGGCATGGCTCAGGGATTAACATAGGCCCAGGCACCATTTCCAGTGGATTTCTGGGATGSCATGTCCTTGTTCTGGGGGATTCAGTTGTATGAATAAATATTCATCTAAATACAAACACATGGATATTCCTGTGTCAACTGTGACTTACAGTAATTTGGTGATGTCAATTAGAGTTTTCTAGGCATGTTTCAATACAACYGGGGAACCCAGAGAAGTTTTCAGTAAAAGGAGAAAGGACATAAAAATAGGGTAATGGTGGTGATTAACAGAACAGGGTCCTACTTGACCAATGACAAAACTCTGAATTGAGGAAAAGCACGTGGCATGTCCAAGCCACAGAGAGTACATAGACCATGATACCCCCTCCCTTGGATTGATTGAGACTTGGCCATTAAGAATAATTTTTTAAAAATAATTAGGTACATAACAATGCAAATAAGCACTGGGGCTTTTTTTTTGGGGGGGGGGGGGAACAGGATTTTTAAAAGCATATAATCCCTGGAAATTCTGTGGGACCAAATTTACAAATAATTACACATATCTGAATTCAGATAAGAATTTGTCTTTTGGTTCCTTGGCATTTACAGAATAAATCCCAATAGATGCTACCTACTCTATTAGAWGCCAATATATGTTTTTCTTCCCTAGAACCAGTTTAAACATGAGCCACTGCTGGTCCACAGAGATACTGTTTCAGTTGCCCAGGGATTCCTGGCAGTCAGCAGCAGTACTAGGAAAGAAACCTTGAAGTTTGTGTAAAGCAGCACTCTCTATGATTATGATAAAGGGTGTGTATCAGCTGAAGGCGTAATAACTGACTGATACAGAGACAGCTGAAAGTTCTGGCATTGTAATAGTCAAATTATATGCAAAGTGTGTGCATAGTCATTACTCATTAATTAATCTAAATAATTGACTCTTTCAGAAGTACATCTGATCTGACGCATCTGCAGCTGCTTGGTTTGGCTGATCCATTGTTCTGCGGACACATATCAGAAATATTTGTGAAATACACAAAATATTTAGTTTGTGAGGATTGCTTGAGTAAACAGGCTTTTTCACTCAAATACTCCAGAAGCAACTAATTAACTACACTATAGCCTCAAAGAAGAGAGCTGTACATAAAGCAGTGTCACTAACACAACCTGTTCTGATTGCAGGGGCAAAATGTTTAGTAGTCATATTTGCACAGCCATAGATTAGTCTTCTTCCAGCTCTCCTATATGATTGGAGGAGAAGCTTAATAAACACCCACCTTAAAGAAAAAAAGGAGAAAAAGAAAAAGAAAGAAAAAACTTCCAAGCAATTAATACCTGCCCAAATCTCCAACAAGACTTGGAGTGACTATATCTCATACAAACAGAATAAAAATCTTCATCCTTKTTGAGATCCAGCCTATATCATATAGTTTGCAGGTCTCCCACTCTCTTTAAGTAGAAGAGCTGATTCTATTGCCATGTGTATTAGGCTTAATCCTGCCAAATGCCACATTAATACACTTGGTTGTAGCCTGCTCTGTTCTCTGATTTATAGCACCTATCTTCCAATTTTATCTTGGTAATCCAAGTCTCTGAAAACACTTTAAATAAGAAATGAAATAGTAAGTAGAGACTTAAACCATAGACAGCCTAGTTGATTAGAAAGCTCCTTACAATACCTGATGACTCGTTGAGCACAGCCAATTTACCCCAACTGAGGCAGGCTGAGTCTCTTCTGGATAGTTAAATTTATGCAATGACAACTCAGCAAATAGATGAGGAGTTGAGAGCTGTTTCCAGGTTCAGCTTTACAAGGTGGATACTTTTAGCTCAGCAATAAAGGGGGAGGTATTGAGTACCTGAACAGGGGAAAGGAGGCTTTGACCTATATCTGAAATTGGCTTCATTCATGTCCTTTCCCCTTCTCTTTATTTAAGTGAGCAGAGGAGGACTTTAGAATGTTGGTAACTTGTCTTTTAATTATGATTCTTCTCCTGACCTGCTCTGTGGTCTCAGCCAGGTCACTGTGGTTATCTTCTTTGCAGCTTTTTTAGAGTGTATTCTCAACATGGGTACCATAGGGCCTAGCTCATGGGGAATATTTTCACAAAAAATGATGCTAATCTGAAGAAARCTTAAATGGTTAAAATGAACATTATAATGCTACAATTTAGCTTTTGCTGCTTTCTTTCATCTTAACCATCTTGTGATACTGTGATTTTTATCCTAGCTTTGCAGATGCAGACAAATGGCCAATCTGAATGTGATATGTGGGAAAACAGACCTACTGGAGTTTGTTCCCTGGCAATATCACAGTCCTTTTTGATTGTGGGAACACTCTGTTGTAAATACAATGATCCTTATCATAGCCCTTTCAGACATCATGAGGAAGAACAGTGAGCAAAGAAAAAAAAACACACTAGATAGAAAGAGGCTACCATTTGAGGTCATTAAAACAACAAAWAAGATAGAATATATTTTCCAAGCAAATAACTCCCTGCAAAGGAGGATACTGCAGTTTYCAAAGAGCTTCAATGTATATTTTAAAATCAGATTTGGGAATCCAGCCATCTGTCCAAATATTGAAATTCATCAGCCATTTCAAGTGGGAGTTCGTCAAGGAAAAACATCCGAGGGAGCTCCCACGCCTGCTGTGTTACTGGGCTTGGGTTACAGCCAAACACAATTGACATAGTTTTCTTGCTCTTGCATCTTAACATTTTATTTTCACTACAAACCCTCTCTGAGTGTGAGCAAAATATAGCTGTTGGTTTGGCACATTCATGTATTGTGTGAAACTGCTACAAGTGACAATAGGAWTGTCCATCTGTGAATGGAGACAGGAGAAGACAGAAATATTCACAGGCCAAGTGAAGACTGGCTGCTGCCTTACACATCTCTGAATGAAGGACGGGCAAATTCAGAAGCAGAGAGAGTCCTGCAAGGCACAGAGAAACGGCCTGCCTTGCACCATTTTATTCTACCGTCTTTTAGACCTTCACTAACAAAGCAGTTGTTTTCCTTCTGCAAGTATAGCTGTTATTTCAAGGTAAAGAATATAGTTAAACTAGAAAGACCAAATGAGTATTGCCTGTAAGAAGAGTTGGTACAGGCACCTTTGTAAGAGGGCTCAGTAGTTTAGAGAACAACATAGTTGCCATACCATCTCTATGCCATACCATCAACTTTTAGAAAGAATAGTTCTGCTTTGTTTAGGTCACTTCCCCTCTCAGCTCTCCCTGCTTCTCAGGGTCTGCATTTTCAAAGCTAGAGCTGCTATTGATACTGATTGCCACAAGCTTTCACCCAGAAACTGAATAACCCAAACCTGCAGTCTTCAGGCACTGTAGATGACAGGAGAGCTCAGGCCAGCAGCAGCATGGATGGAGATGTCCATAGTACTGTCATTACAAAGAAGGGAATCATATAGCTGAGCTAGGGAGAGCTGGATGAGCAGCTAAGGGATCAAACTACGGGTCTTGATCCTGCAAGGAGGAAGCAATACARTAAGTAGGATTGCAGYCCYGGACTTCAGGAGAACAAACTTTGGCCTCTTCAGGGAACTACTTGGAGKAATCCCATGGGTTAGGGCACTAGAAGGAATGGGGTTCCAAGAGAGCTGGTTAATATTTGAGCATYACTTCCTCCAAGCTCAAGAGCAGTGCATTCCTATGAGTAAGAAGTCCAGCAAAGGGGGCAGGAGACCTGCATGGATAAGCAAGAAGCTCCTGGCAAAATTTAATCAGAAGAAAACATACAGAATTTGGAAAAAGAGACAGATCACTTGGGAGGAGTATAAGAACATTGTCAGAATATGCAGGGATGAGATGAGGAAGACTAAGGCCCATTTGGAATTAAATCTGGCAAAGGATGTCAAGGATCTTCTTCAAATACATCAGTAGCAAAAGGAAGACTGGGGAAAATGTGGACCTGTGGCTGAATGGTGTAGGGGCCCTGATAACAAAGGATACAGAGAAGACAGAGTTATTGAATGCCTTCTTTGCTTCAGTCTTTACTGCTAGGGGAAGCCCTCAGGAATCCCAGGGCCTGGAGATGGGAGAGAGAGTCTGGAGAAAGGAAGAGTTTCCCTTGGTTGAGGAGGATTGGGTTAGAGATCATTTAGGCAAACTTAATTCCCACAAATCTACGGGTCCTGATGTCATGCACCCATGAGTGGCGAGGGAGCTGGCAGATGTTATTGCTAGGCYRCTCTCCATCATCTTTGAAAGGTYATGGAGAACTGGAGAGCTGCCAGAGGACTAGAAGAAAATCAGTGTTACTCYAGTCTTCTAAAAGGGCGAGRAGGAGGACTCAGGAAAGTACAGGCCAGTCAGCTTCATCTCCATCCCTGGAAAGGTGACAGAAGAGCTCATCCTGGATGTCATCTCTAAGCATATGGAGGAAAATAAGGCAACCAGGAGTAGTCAGCATGGATTCACCAAGGGGAAATCCTRCTTAAACAATCTGATAGCCTTCTATGATGGAATGACTGGCTGGGGAGAAGAGGACGTTGTGTACCTTGACTTCAGCAAGTCAAGACATTTTCTTCTGTAACATCCTCCTAAGTAAGCTCAGGAGGTGTGGGTTAGATGAGTGGACAGTGAGGTGGATTGAGAATTAGCTGAAAGGCAGAGCTCAGAGGGTTGTGATCAGTGGTGCAGTCTAGTTGGAGGCCTGTGGCTARCGGTGTCCCCCAGGCCTCAGTACTGGGTCCAGTCTTGTTCAATCTATTCATCAGTGACCTGGATGAGGGGACGGAGTGCCTCCTCGGTAAGTTTGATGATGACACCAAGCTGGGAGGAGTGGCTGAYACACCTGAGGGCTGTGCTGCYRTTCAGAGAGACCTGGACAGGCTGGAGAGCTGGGCAGAGAGGAACGTCATGAAGTTCAAGAAGGGCAAGTGTAGGGTCCTGCACCTAGGGAGGACCCCATGCACCAGAACAAGTTGGGGGTTGACCTGTTAGAAAGAAGGCTTTGTTTGTTTTGTTCATAAATTCCAAGCTTTTTCCTTATTTATTTATTCATTCATTCAACTCTGAGAATTTATGAAGTTRATAACTTTTTAAATCTCTCTGTAATCTCATAAACAAAAATGACAATATTCTAAGGTATTGAA
The DNA here is from genome assembly GCF_003343005.1 of Rhea americana. Lineage (NCBI taxonomy): Eukaryota > Metazoa > Chordata > Aves > Rheiformes > Rheidae > Rhea > Rhea americana. The sequence continues at coordinate 1,000,371 of NW_028186367.1, read as the reverse complement.
GAGGTACAGAGAAAGCAGGATCATTAAATCTAGGGCTTCTAATATGCAATGAGCTCCTTCATCTCGGGCTCTGAATAGGAAGCTGTCACTTGCTACATTTKCCCTGCCAGAGAACTCTATTTGAGAAGAATGATAAACCTTTAATGCTACTTTGAGTAGCACTAAACATCTGGATAAACTTCATTTTTTGTAAGGCTTGGWGAAGGTCTGACTGGAGCGTGCTGGAAGATCAGCAGATGAGCKTCTGGTTTCACAGAGATAGAGGACAACTGGCAACAGGTAAGTAACAGCAGGAATTTGCAATTGCTTTCATCCACCGATGAACAAGCATTGGAAAACTTTTGTTCACTAATATTTCTTTATGTCTTCCCTCTTTTGAATAAGGGATCCATTCAGGGTAGTGCAGCCCTGAAACAGGTTACCCAGGAAAGGTATGGAATCTCCAGCCTTGGAGGTGTTTGGGACCCTGCAAGGCAAAGGCACAGATGATCTGCTCTATCTATGGAGACTCTCCTGTTCTGAGATGAAGGATGGATTAGAGACTTCCAGAGGTCCCATCCCACCAGCACTTCTGTAATTCTGTCAGACCAGCCCAAGCAGATTGCTCTTTTGGGTTGAAGGGGATCTGACTGGCTCTCAGCAGTTGGATYCAGATCACATAACTTTAGGTAGCTCAAGCTTAGGAATTCAGGTCTGTGCTGGTTGYTTTCTGCTTCTTTTATAGATATTGGAGAAGAGCAATCCTAGATTTCAATCTACACATGTAAGCAGTGCAATGAAACTTATCACTGGTTTGTATAAGAATTCAGATGAACTGAATCTCCTTTGGCATGTTGTCAGAGTCTGCCTTCCTCTGTTGATTTTATGAACTTCTGGAGGCCAAATTGTCCTATGCTTGGCAGACAGAGGCAGAGAAAGCAGCCRTAGAGTTAGGCCTCTAGGACTGATGACCTATATTCCCCCCAGATGAAACACAAATGCTTGTGAAATTAAATCTTGATGATAAGCTGTAATTTCATAACAGACACATTAACTTCTTGGGACAATTACTATTTAAAATAAATTGCTAGGATACTTTCCCATTTAATTACACATGAAAACACTTTGAAACAGAGGCTCAGATGAATTTCTAGAGAAATAATTATTYCAATTCCCTCTTTAAAATACTCTATTTGGGAATGTAAGGTCTCCATTTGAACTATTCTAATGGAAAAACTGTTACTCACAGCACAAGCTCTTTCAAGGTGAAAATGGTGCAGCAGGGAATTAAGAGGAAAGAAAGGGATAGGCAAGAAAATGAAGATGTTAGTGAGTCTGAAGGGACACCTCTCAAACAGAAGCCAGCTCCAGTAACACCTGGCTACCTGACCATGCATACAGCAGAGCTAGGGAAAGTACTTCAGCAGTCTTCAGATAGAGGTCAAATTCTAGGTTCTCCATCATGTCTGGTGAACTCCCTCATTCCCAAAAGACTTTATTTTCTTATGAATTAAACATATCTGCAGTCAATAGGACATGGAAATACCACCAGAAGGACAGTTCATCTACTCCAAACTATACAGAGGTTCCATAATCCCAGAGACTGTAGTTATAGATAAACCAAGCCTCCCAAACTCAATTTTTTATCTCAGAAAAAATTTTATCCCCCAAAACCCCATTTTGAAAGGTTTCTTTAGAAATGCCATAGCCAGCACATCAAAACATAAGACTACAGCATAGACAGGAGTAAATGTGGGCCAGAGTTGCTGGCCCACATTAGACCCCATRTATCTCTCTACCTAAATTTGTTAAACCAGGACATTGTGCCTGATTTTCCCTTCTGCTACAGCAGGTAGAGACAGAGGAGACCAACGAGTCACAAGCAGAAGCACATGAGCAGAGGAAAAGGAACAGGTAATGTAACTGTCCCACAGGTTTGAATCACTGATAATAGAGAGGTCATACAGCTATTTATAAATGTTCGTTTCATGACAGGTACTTATGCAAATAACCCTGACTCCGTGGAGTTTCGTTTATGCAGGGGAATAGATCTCTTAGAACTCATTCTTCAGTATTTTCCCATAGAAGAGGTTCCTRCTTCTGATGAGAGCAGGATATACATCACCTGTACAGTCACTTAAGGAATAACCAACAGWGGAGGAGATCCCAGCATGTTTACTTCCACTGTGAATGATGATTACTTCCACCCCCACCTCCACTCTGCTTATTCATCTGCTCCGATCCATAAATAAATCCAGAGAGTAYCTATAATTTAGAAAATAAATAATCCTGGGAGCAACTTTGGTTATCCTAGTGTGTGATGGTGTTCTCCTCCCACCCTTAACCTGGTCTTTCACCTGTGACACTGCTAAAGTGATAACCAACAGTGACAGTTGYGACAGATGTGTCTAGTCATGATGGCTACATCCAGCTCATATTGGACTCKGTGAAGACAGACAACAGCACAATAGCCAAGAGCTAATTGAGCATGTGTCAATCAAAATATGGCTGCAATACAAATACGACTATGAGTCAATCATCTTACCGCATAAACAGAGGACAGCCTAGAGCCCATTGAGCTCTCCTGAATGGCAGTGGGTTGCGTGTCAGGATTTCCCCTTTAATATGGACGCCTCTCAAAATTACTCCTCGAGGTYGAGGGATTCCTTACCCAGGATAGATCCTTGGTAAGTGCTTAATAGCATGCTGAAAGTTTGCAAATTTTGCTAAGTTGTATCTCTGATTGATTGTGCACGTACTTCTTTAGACAGAAACCCTTGACCAAATCTGGGACTAAGATTGCATCCAACCACACCCAGACTCCTCTGGGAAGGAGTTTGGAAAGCAAGGGCGTCCACTCTGAATCTCGTGACTAAACTAGAGGGTCTCCTTGATGATTTTGTCTGACCCTATCCTCTAYGCAACAAATAACYGAGTGTACCTTTCCATCAAATCTTGCTAAACCGCTGATCTCAATAAAACATATTGCTGCTTCTCTCTTATGAGTGAAGTGAATCACTCATCTGCAACATGGCACTGCTTATTTCCTGGAACAATGACATTCCTGCATATATAAATCTACTCTCTACCTTAAGTCACTTACTTCCCTTATAACTGAGCAAACATGTACCCCAAGCAGGTCTTACTGACTTTTTTCAGATGGTCTTTCCATTTTGTGTCACAGCATCTAAAGCAGAGGAGCAGACACATATTGCAATTTGGTAGTAGATAGGAGGCAGGATGGTTCTCTTCACAGAGAAAGCTTTGCTACCAGTTYTTTCCTTTTTAAATCTCCTGGGGCCCAAGACAAGCAGCTTCTCTGATCCCTACTCTGACAGTGTCGCAAGAAGAAAGCTGTGTTCACGAGAGGCACATTTCAGGCTTCATAGGGCTTTGCTTGTCAAAGAGCAAAGATGGTAAATTCATCCTAGAAAGCAAAAAAATAGAAAACAGAGCTCCAAGAGTACTGCTGTCATCTGCTTCTGCAGAAACACACCACTCCTGTGTTTCCCACATTGCTTCACCATTAAGCTTCATGGAAAAGTCACTAACAGGACTAAGTCCTACAGTCGAGGACACACACTATGATGGTCATCTCAGAATCCAAAAGACACAGCCTCCCACAGCTGCTCTGGATGAAAAAGAACTGCACAAAAGACAGAGAAAATTCTGCATACCCATTCGAGCTTTGAGTTAGCCAATGGTTTTAGATAACCCCAAGCACTTAGTAGCCTACTTCTGGCTGCGGCTAGCAGGTTATCAGTTGTGTCTGGCAGCACACGTATTAAACGTGATGAGGATAAGGGTTAGCTGCTCACTAGGCCTTAACAGATCCAGTGAGTAAATATGTTGATTTAAAAAAATAGTACAAGCAGTTTGCAGTAAAGATTTGTGGAGCTCATTAATGTTTGAAAACAGCTTTGACATCTGTGCTTTGTTCATCCAACACTAACATTCAATGGCTGGGAAAGAAATCCAGCAACTGAAAGGCTTTCAGATGTTCCCAGAGCACCTATTTTGGGGAGTGAGATCATTCATTCTTTCTTCTTCTTCTTTTTTTAAGGTCTTGGTACAACTTCTGCAACTTCTACAAATACCTTTACATACAGTAGTTAGTAGTATGTACTTGCAGATCAGTGCAAATTTGTATTTGATGTTACTAAGMAGCTGTAAGAGCAGTAGCCTTCAAAATACATTTCAACTTTCATGACAAAAATATTGTTTTATAGACAAAAATAATCATCATACTTAAATAGGTGTTGCCATTCATGCTTGTACCAATCTGTATTACTAGCAATTAGCRTATACCTACAAAGTCATCAATAACWGTTATTTTATGATTATGCRAGAGGGACAGATTTCCTTCCTCTTCATTATGGCTRTGATTTTTACAGTATGTGTTACACTTCTTGCTAATAACAGTAAGGAGACTGAATTCATGTAAATACATCAGTAGRTTAAGTCAAGAGTGCGAACTATTGTGTGTTTGGAGGACATTTTATCGTAGATTTATTTTTACTCGACTAGAAGCAGGCCCTCATTAAGCTGCGGGCAATACAACATTCTGTTATTTGCTCTTTAGTACAGTTTGTGCAGTTTAATTAGACAAGGCCTGGAGGAGAAATCAACATACTGAGGGAAAGTGCCCAAGACACTAGAATTCAACTTGAGTCCTAGTCAGAAATACTGCTACAAAACTGGTCTTTTGAAATTTGACAGGCATAAGCCATTTCAAAGAAGCAAGTGACTTTTGCCATGATTTGGGAGCAGGACAGAGGAGCTTGCAGCAGGGTTTGAAATGCTRGTTGCACAGTAATATTCAGTGATGCTCTCCTTCCAGGTCAGCAGCCTAGCTCTTGAGGAGCCTGACTCAGCCCATGGGGCAGCCCAGATTTCTCAGCAGCCCTGGAGTTTTCCTTGGTGCTAGAACTGAAACTGCCAAACAAAATGTCTCAGAGCCTGGACTCTGATGTGTTATTGTCACAGATTAGAAATCTGAAAGCATTGTTCTGCTGAGATTGAAACTAAACTATGATGTCCCTTGTAAAACAGTACTGAAAGGCTTTTCCCAAGCATCTTGAGTTTCTGAATCACTGTTCTCACCCTATCAGGCTTATGTCTCACAAAGGCCACAGCACAGTTTGGGTACTGCGCTCATCTCACATGGGGAAGTCACCTCTGATCAAAGATGAACACAGATCTTTTGCCAGTGTCTGGTTTGGGGTTGATTTATCCTGCGATGAAGAGAGTCTTTAAGGCTGCACTATCTTTTCACAGAATAAACCACTCCAAAATATCTCTGCTGGACAATGGCTGCTAGTTGCTGTTAGGGGAAGTGACTGAAGTGGCCAAGTCTCCAGGTCCAAACAGTAGTGATGTATTCCCATAAGCACATGCATAAGCACACACATACAACACATACATACACAGTCAGCCATTCAGACCAGCATGGATGTAAATACTTGGTAATCACACAAACACAAACAGCACCAAAGGCTTCATCCTGTTCTGCTCTCTGGCTGATCARGAAGAAGGTCTTAGTGGGACATATATATATATATTTATGTATGTATATGTGTATACATATATTTATATACACACAKATGTACAATGTGGAGTCCTTCAGCAGCTGAGTGTAGATAATCTACCCTGTAGCCAGCCCCTGGATCCCTGTCTCCCCAGCTGCTGGCACCTGGACATGAGAGCCTGCAAGGCCCATAGCCTCACTCCAGTTCCTGGTACAGACCCACTTACTCACAGGCACACAGACATGCACACACACACACACGCACGCACGCACRCACACACTGTAAATCTGTCCAGTAGCTGGCCTTTGACATGCAGTTCATCCAGTATTCCCATACCCMTAGGCAGTAACCCCTATCAGTCTGAAAGCTGGTCTGGAAAATCACTCGTATTGGCTCCTCTTGCTAGATTTCACACATGGACCATCGGGCTGATGCTGTCCTGGGCAGCCCTGGGAGGAATTGAAATAGAGCGTCCATTTCTCATAGTAGATATTCTGGGTTCCTCAACCCGCCATTGTGCTCCTCTGTGCTTTTGGAGATAAGATCTTGCTGGTCTGACCAGTTTCCTATGATGGGTCGGGGAGCAGCTGAGGCAGGGTGTAATTCCAGTTCCCTCAACTGCCATTCTTCCTCTGTGTTCCTTCCTGCATGTGCAGATGAGCTCTTTCTAAYAGTTGCACATTATTGTTTTCAACTAAGATGAAACATTTTCCTAAGGCAGAAAACACTATTTTTAGCTTGTTACCCTGATGMCAAACCTCACATTTCAAATCTGGTGCAGGATTATTGTATTGTGTTGACTAAGTATCTTCTGGGYGCTGTAGTTTGAGTGTACAAGGCATTCTCTAATGTGGTTGGATCCATTGCTAGGTTTGTTTCCACAGTGACCCAATGGCTGAGTGACTCACATGGGGTGCAGTGTCTTTGCTTTGGGACAAACTGGTTACCTTGATAGGAAATTCAGTGTGCTCAGATCATCAAGTTCAGAGGAGAGAATAGGAACCACCAACTACAGAATCCCCTTAGCAAATCATCATTCCTCAAAGGTACATTTTTATTTTGTACTAAGTTGCAATAAAGTACTCCAAAGGCTCGACAAAACAAAATGTTTTGATTTGTGTTGGAGCTATAGAAAATAAGTCTCCTTATTTGCTTTTAACAAGAGAAAAACAAAACACATTCCAGCACATAGAAAAATTTCTCTTCAGTAGTGTTGTAGAAATTGTTCACCAGTCTCCTCAAATGTCTCAAATGTTGGGGACAACAATAGACCAGTTTCATTTGTGATGGATGTTAATGACATTACTTCATGTGTTAGTGGAAGGTACAGAAATAGTGCAGGGATAAGAAAGTGCCAAGAACCAGAACAGAAAAGAGGGAAAACCTGTTACCGTAGGTGGAAGTGAGCATGGGGTGCAGCTGAGTGATACCCCTGATTTGTCATAGTTTTATTTTCAGGTTATCATCATTGGGAGCTGTCACACTTTTCTCACACTCTTTCAAGAGAAGTTCATGTTTATAGAATATTACTGTTGGAAGAGAGGGGAGCTCCCCCATACACTCTCATTCCTGACATTGTGTGAAAGAAAAGCTCACAGTGCAAGATGAAAGCAGAGAAAATGATGTGTGATAAAATATATTTCTACACAAGACAGATTTTTCCTGTAAATAGGATCCTGTTAAGCAACACAGGCCCTGTAGAACATGTCAGCTTGTGCATTGGGAGGTGCTAATAACTTCTTGTTTAGCAGGGAGAGTTTTTGGCTTTTGCTGATGAGGAGCTGAGTGAATTTGGCAAAGGATGATTTTCCTTGGTTATGAGGTCCCTAATGTGTAGAAATTGACAGACTTAAATTCACTACATTGTAGAGAGCAGTCAGAGACACTCTATGCAGCCTGGGCAGCATGGCCATGCTACAGGACTCCCTCATCCCTCATCCCATTAAAAATGAATAAAAAAAAAGCTAAGCCCTGAACAAGTCCACTGTCCTGAGGAACTGCTTTTGGCCCCAGGGTAYTGAAGCATCTTCTGTGATGTTTTTGATGCATTTTATTTCCCATAGATAATGGCTGCCATCTTTGTGCTCTTAGGTTACAGTTCTGATGTCCCTGGCACTCACCTCTGCTCTTCTGACAACTACTTTTCTCACCTCTGATCTTATTGGTGTGCATGTCTCCAAACAGTCAGTAGAGAAGATCTGCTTCTCCAGAGTCTATCCTTCTATCCTCCTATTTTTGATCAAGCTTTGCTAGGGAGTACCTCTACAGGGCTATTTCTCTTTTTCTTCTTAGAAGGAGACTCCACAGCCTCTCTTGGAAACCTGCTCCAGTGCTCCGTTACTCTCACAGGGAAGAAATTCCCCCTCACGTTCAGGTGGAACTTCCTGTGGTTCAGTTTCTGCCCATTGCCTCTTGTCCTGTCACATGGGACAACTGAAAAGGGTTTGTTTCTGTCCCCCTGACACCCTCCCTTCAGATACTTATATACATTGATAAGATCCCCCCTCAGTCTTCTCTTCCCCGGGCTGAAAAGGCCCAGCTCTCACAGCCGTTCCTCATAGRGCAGATGCTCCAGCCCTCTGATCATCTTTGTAGCCTTACACTGGACACTCTCCAGTAGCTCCATGTCTCTGTTGTACTGGGGAGCCCAGAACTGGACACAGTACTCCAGATGAGGCCTCCCCAGGGCTGAATAGAGGGGCCGGATCACCTCCCTYGACCTGCWGGCAACACTCTTCCTAAGGCACCCCAGGATACCATTGGCTTTCTTGGCCACAAGGGCACATTGSTGGCTCATGGTCAACTTGTCATCCACCAGCACTCCCAGGTCCTTCTCTGCAGAGCTGCTCTCCAGCAAGTCAACCCCCAGCTTGTATTGGTGCCTATGGTTATTTYTCCCTAGGTGCAGGACTCTACWCTTGCCCTTGTTGAACTTCATGAGGTTCCTCTCCGCCCAGCTCTCCAGYCTGWCCAGGTCTCTCTGAATGGCAGCACAGCCCTCAGGTGTGTCAGCTACTCCTCCCAGCTTGGCATCATCAGCAAACTTTCTGAGGGGGCAGAGTGCATATCTTTCACCAAATCACTATGTAACTCTGTACCTTCCTCCCCTCCACACACACACCCACACATACTTACACCCTTGTCTACCTGGCCCTGACATACCCCTGCATTTCCAGCGCTTTGACGGGACAGATCAGACTGTTCAGCACCATCAGGATAGGAACACAGCCATTTTATCTATTGCACAAAAACAAGAACCAGAGATAACTGATCAAAGTCATGCAGGACATTCACAGCAAAGAAAATATTTGAACCCAAGTCACTCTCCTTATCCCTGGTACCTTAAAGGCTTCTAAAAGCAAGGAGAGTTGGCCTTCGTGGAGGCTGGATTGATCCTCCATACTCCAATTACAGCTGCCTGCTCTGTGCTCTCATTGGAAACACTTAATACTCTGGGCTTGACTAGGTCCTGTCATTAGAAATTGCATTTCACTCTCTGTCTTTCATCTTTAGGCTCATTGACCTTGTCAAGATCTCATCCACTTCACCTGGCAAGCTGCAAACTGGGGAGTATTCCCAGTGCACAACCTACCAGCTCAGCTGATTTATTCTGAAACCACTCTGACTTCAAAGAGCCTCCTGATATGATTCTTTCATCATCTGCAGGAAAGCTATTAAATCACACTGTTAYATATAAAGTTTCATTATGAGCAAAGGAAATCTACCCTATATATGGATGAAATATTTTATTGTTAGTCTACTTAATGTTTTAATTGTATAATAGTCCAAATTAACTAATAAATACAGAAAAGCCTCCTAAATAAAACAGCTAAAATTGTTATATATAAACTCCCTTGTACTCCCTGAACTCCATGCCAAGAATTCCCAGTTCTGAGACCTTTTTCTGTCAGATCAATACTTACGGGGCTACAAGACCTATGAGAAACCTCTGCAGAGCATTCACCCTTCCTTTTTGGCCTACAAAGCTATTCCCGAGGCTGCCCTTGACCTCTGGAGACAAAAGCCAGATTAGTAACTCCTGCAAAGCCATTTTGGTCACTTAAAATTAGACCTGGCTAGTTTCAGCACAACTCCATAAGCAGTTGTGTTGGCATTGCAAAGGAGCTGGATCCATATGTAGGAACATGGCTGTCACTGCTGCCAAAGTTCATACTATCAAATCACGACCTCAGCGAATGAGGAGGGGGGATAAAAGCCAAGTCCTCCATGTGCCTGTTTGCTGGCACAATAGACATTCGATTACTGTTGGCATCACATCCCAGGAAAAACTTACATTTGAATATTGAAGGTACAGGCGAGAATTAGCTGCCAGAGTCCTCGTCTCTAGACAAGACGGTGATTTAGCTGGTTCTGTTGGAGTTCTCCAATGTCCTGTAAACCTTCATGAGTAGATTTACAGCAGTTTGTATCTAGTCTATGTAAAATTCTGCATCGTCTTCAAAGGGTTTGATGCAATGGTTCTCCAAAGTCCAGGACTAGAAGCCAAAAACTTCAAAAAAGAAGGTCCATGGATACGGCCAGGGTCTCTGAGAGTAGGACTTGACCTAAATGCTCCAAGGCACCTGGCAGGGARAAGTTCCCTTATGCCTTGATACTACTGTCTGTAGCAATTATATGATCAGATCTAGTGCTCCAGCCTTCATTTGCTGAAAGAGCAGAGCTCCAAACTCTGCTCTGGAAGGTTCAAGCCTTTCACTTGRGTAGAAAGGTGGCTCCAGGCAGACTGCTTGTCATCACCATATGTCCACATGCATAGAGGAAGTACAGGGCAGTATCCCCACGTCCCCTGACTAATAAGAGCAGAACAAAACAGAACCCTTTGCCCAGGCATAATAGTAGATAAGACATCCAAACTGGGATTCTGAGAAGCTTTGGCCTGCAGGACAAAGCCACTGAAGTCTGAATGGATAATACACTATAAGTCACTGTGCAGAACTCTGACCACCGGTGACTGAAGATTGCTTCCATCCCACAGACATTCAGTCACCCTCAGGAACTGACTTCGTTTCTTGCTGCTCAGATCCATTTGGTAGCTGTCCTCTGACATGAAGAATCATTGTTTTCATGAATACTGTGGGATGCTCTACTTAGTTATCTCAGGATAAGTGGATTATAGGGAATGGAGATAGCTCCTTCAAATTTTAAACCTCAGTGAAAAATGTGTGCAGTGAACTTGTCTCCTTCAGGCACACTTCTGCATGCAGCCCACAGGGGCTTCCTGCTTTCTTGCCACACGGGATCTTGTGCCTGCTCCAGATTTCCCTCCTATGCAATATGCTTGCTTCTACCRTTGGAGAACAGATGAAGTCCCCTTTGGAAGCATCCAAACATCTGACATTTTGCTTTTCTAGAGTTAGTCTCTGAAAAACTACGGTATTTTTGCAATCTGTTTGAAGGCAATTAGTAAACAGGARAGAAAGGTGAAATTCATCAAACAAATTAGTCATTCTAAAAAAAAATCAGCTGGTGCAACTAATTACTACAAAAAATCAGATCTACTTCAGCTAAGTGTATTTCTGGGGCTATGCTGGCCTCTCCTGACACAGTCGTCTGTGGGGTCTGCCTCTCTGTGTCTTGTTGGATTATGTGAAGACTATAAAGGAGGAATAGACTGCCCCGAATTCTTCCAGAGCTGCAATCTGTTAGAGAGCTTCATACATTATCTGGCAAAGGAGAACTGGAAGCCCTGAATGCCATCTCTAGTGGGTCTTGTTGTTATTGTCTCAATTCTGACTTTAAGAAAGGTAATTGGATTCTGGAGTCTCTTGGAGTGATGGATAAATGACAAGTCATTTCACGAGCTAGAACTGAACTACTGTGAAACCARGAAGCTAATTGGATTATATGCTTGTCATGAGTCTTTTTTTTYCCTGAACTATCAGGATTGTTCAGAGAGATACAGACTGCCTTGCTCATAAGCAAGTCAGAGCTGCAYAGAAACCAGCCTCTCCCTGTGATGACAGGAATGACAGTGACAATGTCTCATACCTCCTCAAGTCCTTACCCTCCATCTTCAACAAAGCACCTCTAAACCACCATCAAACCAAGGAAAGGTTTTGAACTCGTAAGTCTTAGAAAGTATGCCCACTGAAATCTTTCCTTACCTTCATAAAACTCCTTGATTCCCTTCTGATTCTGACATTGTTTGGGACAGTGCGTCAAGAAGACCAAGACAGGCTTTTCACAGTGGTGTGTGGTGGGTGGGTGAGAAACAGTAGACACAAGTTGAAACAAGAGAGGTTCAGACTGGACAGAAGCAAACACTTTTCTACCTTAGGGATATTAAAGCAGTAGAATAGGTTGYCCTAAGAATTTATGCATTCTCCATCCTTAGCGGTTTTCAAGATCAGACTAGATCAAATTCTGAGTACCCTGAACTGCTCTTATATCTGACTCTGCTTTAAGGAGGAAGTTGAACTAGAGATCTCCTAAAATGCCATCGACTTGAATTCTTTGATGATCCTCTGACTTGGGAACTGGGTCTGCTTTCAATGACACCAATAGTAAAAATCTCTTCAGATCTTTTAACGCAGAGGCTGTTTCTGTGGACCCTCAAGGTTTCAAAATATCCAGAATGATCAAAATTCCCTGCACTATATCAAGTTTAGAAGGAGCTTTTGGGATAAAAAAAAAATCCCATTAAAATGCTGGATGGAGTCTTCCCTGCTCCTACACTTAGAGAATGGTGACTCTTAGCAGAGTCACACGGAATTTACCTCATGTGACTAGATGAGTTCAGCACCAGCCTTGTTATCGTTTAGTAATACCACAATATGGAACTGAAATACATTTGGAATCGGAATAACTACCTCAACTGTAAATGATAACATCCTATTTTGCAATGGCTGGAATTCAATCCTTRCTATTTACTTAAAAATTAAAAATTCAACCTCAGCTACGTCAGATGGAGCTGATGCCCCGTGTAGATCCATCCAGAGACTCTCTAGCCTAAATTTCTACAGTCAGCTCCTCAGCATTTTTTAAACTTTCTAGCAGCTACAGTTGAATGGAAATGTCAGAGGAGTCTGTCCGTCCCTTAGACACTTCCCCTCACTAAAGATGGTGAGTGGCAGGTCCGCTCCCTGAAGACACTGGTGGGAATTTTACTGCAGATGTCCTTTCATCCTGGCCTGCTGCTGAGAAAGTGCTCAGCCTCTGAGGCTCCACTAGAAAAAAGGATAGGAAAAATTCAGTTAGTATTGTGGAAAGCATACAATGTCCCCCTTATTCATCTGAATCTTTCTTTGCTATGTCTAAAGGAAAAGTGTATTATGTAAAAGCAGCTACCAGAGGATGGCAGTAGAAACAGCATAGTGGAAGGAGAAGCTCTGACAGTCCACTGAAGTCCGCAAAGCTCCGCTTTGGTCTGTGTGCTGATATTTACTGAAAGAGGCTGGATGCCCTCCAAAACTTCCTGAAATCAGAACACTGCAGAACTCCGAAGTTTAGGGTGGTGGAGTTCTGGCCTGGAGGGCACATATACATTCCAGTGCAGAGGAAACAGGAGAGAAATGACTAGAAGGTCACATTAACAGCATCTTTGCAGCACTGYTTCACTCAGCATCAACCACAAAATTGCTTTGTGACACAGGTGACATGTTAGGACACAGCAGAACTTGAGTCCCTTTTGGGGACACTATTATCAATAGGATGTTGCTATGGAGCCGTAACTTGGACCACACCTATTTTCTCTTGTGTGACTAGGTAAGTAGAATATTTAAGGTCTATGAACAGAAAACCAAATTATCCACATTTCAAGTTGGCAGTGGAAGAGGCATTCACTAAGGGAAAGGGCAGATGAAGACCAAAGTGAGGCTATCAAAGCACTTTGGATGCAGGTAGAGCAAATAMTTTCTGTGTTTCAGTTTGTGATGAGGTAGAAGGTGAACATCTGACTGAAGAAATTCAGGACACTGGTGCTGAGTGAACTGACTCAATCCAACAAATGCTTTGATGTCATGGAGCTGGGAGACATACACATGAAGARATACCAGTGGATTGAGGGCATTTTATTACAGCTGGCAGTAAAATCTGCTGTATCAGTTCTTTTTTTCTTTATCTGTATATTTTGAAGGGGCCTTGGAAGAAGGGATTGTGTCGATATCTGAAAGGAGAAAGATAATTCTATCAATGTGAAGGTCTGTATTGACTGAAGGATTTAATCTTGACTTTTTAGATGTTTATTTTTGCCTATTGTGCCTATTTAATTTTAATTAAAATCTCTTTGTGACTTTTCATCAGATGGCTCTGCYATTTGTTTCAGAATACTGTGTTTTTTTGATATTTTATTAAGTTCTGCTTGCAGATATTTTCCCTTTAGGATTACTCTCACGATGGGCTGTGCTATTCAGAAAAAATAAAAGTTTATTAAACAAACAAGGTTCTCAGGGGACAAAAGAAACACTGCAGCTGCTGGCTATCATTTTCAAAGTGTACATTTCCCAGAGCAGTTCATTGAAAATGCAATGCAGGGTGAAACTCGTCACTATCGTTTAAGAAGTACAATGAATGGCAGAGAAATTGAAACCATCCTTGAAGACAAGCTCAGCAGAAATGCTAGGAACTACTGGGAATCAACCCTAGGCCCTGAAGTCTGCATATACCTTGAATTATTCTGTCATTTACAGGTTAGATATCCAGTTCTGACTCTGTTGTAGGATGTGGTAGAGAACTGATTAGTGGCCTGGGCAAATGCACAGCATTTGTGGAAGATGGAAYTTGCAAAATCAGGCATCAGAGACATCCCTTGAGCAAACAGTGTCATTCTCATTTGGGCATTTCTGCTCAACAGATCTAGTCAGGCCCTGTTCTTACTTCTTCCACATCTTCTCATCCTTACTGCTATCCTCTCTTCCTCCTTTTGTATTCTACACATACACGCACACATATGCACAGACAGACTGCACAACTGCGGAGTTATGACTATGGTTTTTTTTATATCCCGTGGATAAAGCACCCACTTATTTCCTGGACTGGCTGTCCATCAGTACAGTGAAATAAATACTAAAGAAGATAATTATCTGTGTCCTGTACCCATGACCAAGAGAAGAAAGACTCACATTTTCTTCTAGGCCTTGATATCAGTCTATCATTTGTAACTYTGGAGACTGCTGGAAAGCCTCTGCTCCTCATTTCTGTGATTTTTAGCTCAGAAGCTGATGATATAGTCTGAGCAAGGAGATCTGATATGTCATGGTTTTCTGTTTTTAAAATGATGTGTATCTCACAAGTCTGTGGGCTTGAACCCTAGCAGGGCCCCTGTTACTTGTGCCTGGTCTCGGCTTTAACAGACTGACTCACTGGAGACATATCCAAAAAGGAAGATCTAGAACGGAAAACTTTGTAGAACATACTGGGCCTCGGCTGATAGAGGAGCTGGAGAGAGCTGACTGTGCTGCAGTACAGTGAACACATCCTATGTTCCTTCTCATCAACTTGCAGGCTTAAGACTGGGCCAGCCACTGGGCTCTGTACGTGGGACATTGGTAAAGAGTTTTCCAAGTTCTCTGGAGTGTTATAGAGAGGATATAACCGACGGTCCTTAGCTGTGATTCTCCTTATTATGATTCTTGAAGTGTTCCTAGGCCTTGAAACCAGCTCAACAACCTCYAAGCACAACAGCTACTTCAAAAGCACATCATCACAGTGCAGAGTCCTGATTTTCAGTTACAATCCTGCTCCTCTCCTTTGTCATAAGTATGTGAAATGTCTGTTTCACCATCCTGGCTCATCAGAGTCGAAGCAGGTGTATGAAGCCTTAGAAGCCTGTGGGAAAGGACTAAACACTAAGCAGGCTGATATGAAGTGACATAGGATTAGAAGAATAGAGCAAAAAGCAGAAGGGAGAGGGAGATCTATAAAAAAAGCTAAGAATGGAGAGATTCAGGGAATGGGGGCAGTGCCAGCCAAGGATTTCCTCAAATTGAGCCCTTTTTCTTCTGTTTAACTACAAACAGAGCATGAAACAGAAAGGCAGGGAGAGGGAGAGATGGCTTCAGCTTGTCGGAGTGTGACCCTGTGTGTGTAATGAGCTACCATCTTGGAGATAAGCTAGGGATGGACGAGAGTGGAATGGGCTCTCAACAGCAGAGACTGCATTGACTCCACAGTGCTGATGCACTCAGTAAATCCCTAAGGGTTCATTTGGTAGATATATAAAGATTGTGGACTTTACTCGGGGACTGGGTTCCTCCAGGGCTCTTCRTTACTACTGAAACACTTCCAGTTTGCCTTCAAACATTGCTCTGCCACTTGGGGCAGCATGAGAGCTGATTTGTGAGATGTTCARGCCTCCCTTCAAAGAGTGTGTATGCGGGGTGAACTACTGTGGGCTAAGCCTTTCCCCAGTAGAGCCCTCAGTCACCTTTGAAACAGTGCAGAAATACTCTGGGGACTTCTATTGCTGACTTYCTTTTCTGAAAGTGGATGGAGGCTATGAGCTTTGCTAAGGTGACAATTTCTCTACACCTTCTGGTGTATTAATGTGCAGGATCTGGCCCTGTTTGTTAACATTTTTCCTTTCACTCACATTACAGAGTGAAATAAGATCATTCCATTTCATTTTAACTCCCTTCCTGGCCCAGCAGCGCAACATAACCATTGATTACACATTTGCATTTTTTAACAGGATGAAAACCTTTTCTATTCATGAACCATATGGGTTTTGTTTGGCTTTGTTTAACAAGCTTAAATTTGAAGCTGCAGACTACCCGGTCCCTTCCCACAGAATATGCAGGCAGCMCGTGTCCCTTGCTGACAGCTCAAGCAGATCAGATATTATTTGCCAAAAGATTATTCATCCAATATGCCCATTATTCACGGAGTAATTTTCCTATTACTTATTGAATTCTACTAGCCTACTAGCTGAATTCCAAACCTAGCAACTTTTGCTGCTCCCCGGTGTCAAAGTGAACTAGACCATTTGCATATATCATTCTTGTTCTGTGAGAAGAGGTGTCTGAGTCACTGAAGGGTCCACTAGTGTCACTGGAGACCTCCATGGCACAGACAATACCGGGCAGGCCCCAGAGAGTGTTGAAGCAGTCTGTTGAAGCAACTCTACCACTCCTCAGCCCTTTGCTCACATCCCTCACTCTGCTGACGAAGGAGCTGSTGCTGGCAATAGACACTAGCTCAGAAAAACACTCTGCTCTAAGTGCTGTCCCTTCTCCTCTCTCCTCAAGCTGGTGTCGGCCTGGGATGGATCTCACACTCCCAGGGAAGCTCCTAGGTAATTACAGTGTCTGACAATCCATCCCAGACAAGAAGACACCCCATCTCAGGAGCCAGGTGAATCTCAGGTGAGTGCTGCAATCTCCCAACTCTGCCTTCTTCCTGCCCCTCCTGGTTCTCACCCACAGTGGGAAAAGTGGCCATAGGGGGCTGCAGCCCATGCTGGTCCCCTTGCAGGATCCAGGTTCAACTTGCAGTACAGCTGATACAGTAGAAATCCTTTGTGTTTGGACCCTGGGAAACATGGGGAGAGAGGCTCTTCACAGCTTGTCTCAAAGAAATCTTCTCTCATAAAATATTATTGGATATTAAACCTAACCTAATTTCCTGGGTTAAAGTACTTTTATGGCAGTGGTTATTTTACTATTATTTTATTTTTTTACATCTTAATTCTTAGATTTATTTCTTGATTCATTTAGGAGCACAATTGTCATGCAGTTAATGAAATAAGTAATATTTTCTCATTCCAAGAAATCTCATTAAGCTAATTAGCATGCTCCACTGGCAGATGAGTTTGATTATACTCTATTAAATGTGTATGTTATTTATTTCTTTGCTTGCTAGGCCCTGTCTCCTCCCTCTCCGTCTGAGATTTAGGCAGAAATAAAGCAAAGATCTGTCATCTTTGGAGAAGTGTCACCACTGCCTAGTGTAATGGCTAGGGTGGCCAATGTCCACCTTTCTCTGCATCAGAGGATGAGTAGTTGCGTTCTTGTGAGAGGCCACTCTTGCTGTTCAATGCAGAATCTCCCCCTGTTTAATGTGARTGTCTAAAGAGACAGAGTTCGGTGTCACCTGTTCACCTCTGTTCCAGCTCTCCAATAATATCTGATGTCATAGATCCAAAGTAGGTTCTGCTTTGGGTGAGGTGCTAATTCTCCAGGGTTTGCAACATTAGGAGATTTGGTCCAGTGTCACTTCTCTTGGAAATAACTGTGCATGTCCTACATTTTTCGTCCATACATAAACCAATGCTAAATTAAGTAGAAGTATGTTTTTACACTATGCAAAACCCTGTCTAGACACAYTCATCTCTGTGTGATTATAATTCAGCTGAGATTGATTTAATGTCACCTTGTCAGTAACCAAASAGAAAAAGGGAAAGGGGAAAAAACTTTTTCCATCTGTAAACTGAAACCAGTGAATCAAGTCTGACAGTCACTCAGAGAGGCCACAGGTATCCTGAAATTTCACTTGGAGTTTCAGGTTTCACCAAATACCATTTTGCAAAGGAGGATGCAGTAGTTATGCTAAATTTCAGTTTGTTTATTCCAGTAAGTTGTAATAGTGTTCCACCTGTGGGACAAACTTACAATTACCCCTACCACTACATCTATCTCAAGTTCTTGTTTGATAGGCCAAGTTCAGATTTTAAATCTACCTCTAACATGGAAACCAAAAATTTGACAAGCTGCTGGGAGCATTGGTACTCACGTATTACAGTACGTTAGCAGTAGTGTGTGGCAGTACAGAGAGATGATTTTATGCTTGGGAACAGAGTTGGATGCCATCTTTAACATTTTAAGAAAAATGGAGAAGATCTGAAGGTCCTATCAGCCAGCTGCAGGAGCAGTCATCTTTATACCTTGATGTGTCATACACAGGGAAGAATCATAACTAACAATACAATCAAAGTCTGAAGAAAGCCCAGAGATTGGGGGTGCTCAGTGGAAGAGTTCCCAGTGTCCCTTTAAAAACCCAGAGGTTTTTAAGTGTTGGTCTTTTGCAAACTAGTTGTTTTTTGGCATCTAAACAGGAGGAAAAAAGACAGGGCAATTCTTTTCATTGTGTTATGGGGAGATGTTACAAAAAAGGCTTGTTATATTTACTGTGAAAATGGTTTTCAGGTCTCCTGGATTCCACACTGAGAAAGATTACAACTCATATCCCTTTTCTAAGGYATTCCAAAATTCTGTGTTTTGGTTCTCAGCAAAATCTGTGCAACATCTCCTGAATAGCAACAGTCCGGGAAAATCACCTGCCTTATCTAAGCATTGGCTTGGTCATAGTATGAAGGAGATGCATCACCCTCATCCTAGGATACCTCTGAATCYAGAGCATCCTTTATCAGTGCTGGGCCCAAAGGTAAACCACACTGACTGTCTCCSTCTGAGAAACTGCCCACTGGAATATCAGTCATGTGGAGCACTGTGTCCCCCAAAAGTGCTAACTCTTGTAGCACGGCCCAGAGAGCTACCTTTCTGTAGTGTAGTGAGAGTGCCAAGGACCTATTGGCGCTGACTCCTTGTAGCTTGCCTGTAGCCGGCCTTACTACGCACTCGCATGGACGGTCCTCTCACTGCTGTGCTTCTGCACAACTGCATGAATCTCAACAGGCAGGCCAATGTGCTAAGCAGAGCCATTGTGTTCATCAGCCCCAGCAGCTGAGGGGTATGAGGAAAGCAGAACTTCCAGTGCGATTTCTGATGCTTCAAGACGCAGTATCACAGCAGGCATTGTGCTTCTTCTAGAGCTGGAATATTGTACTCTTTCCTATGGAAACGATCAACCCCTTGGCTTCAAGGGAGCTCCTACAACATTATTTCATGGGAGCTGATAAGCTGTACCCTCTCTTCCCCGCTCTCCAGCCTGACTGGCACCCATTCATTGGTCATATGTCTACTCTGCTCAAAGCCCTGCACAGACCATCATTGCACAGAATGAGATGGGGAGCTTCTGTCAGACCACAACCAGAAGAGAGATGCTGTTTGACAGGATTATGAGCTGATTTGGTACAAAATAGTTCAGTCTGAGTAAAGAAACAAAAGGATCTTACCTTGATCAAATCGCTCCAAAATGAAATATTCAACCCCCCACATCCCTCATCTCAGGGAATAAATGAAAATCTTTTCAGAAAAATTAAAACAGATACTGAAGAAAAGGGGAACCAAATACTACACTGGGAAAAAACATTTGGCAAAAAATTTCTGAGCAGGTCCTGTGAGAGTCTTTATGGATCCCAGCCAAGGAAATGACACGTTACTCAGAAGCCACACACAGCGCAAGCTCATTCACACATACCCTTGCTGACAGCACTGTCCTACTCCTCTCTGACAAGCACTTTACTCCTGGCCATTCATGTTAGAGGCATTGCCAACATCTGCTGCTGCTTGGTTTTAAATCTTGTATAAAGGAGTATAAAGGGCTTCACACTTTCTTACAGGRAAAAAAAAAGAAAAATAGATGATGTATGTAATATTTCTTCAAGTCCTGAACAGGAAGTGAGGTGGGAGTACCCTAATGAGGGTCCCTTCATTCCATCCTGGGAAAAATTAGTGCTCACTCAGAGGCTTCATAATTAACTTGTTCCTCAGTACAGCTGGTGAATGCACCGTGCAGCACACTTGTGAGGCCAGATGGAAACCACATGTGATTTGCTCCCAAGCAGAACACATTCC
Organism: Rhea americana; assembly: GCF_003343005.1. Lineage (NCBI taxonomy): Eukaryota > Metazoa > Chordata > Aves > Rheiformes > Rheidae > Rhea > Rhea americana. The sequence continues at coordinate 980,213 of NW_028186367.1, read as the reverse complement.
TCCCATTGGGTTTCATTAAAAGGTGAGTGATGTTCCTGCAGGCGATCAGTGCAGAGAGTAATGAGGCCCCAAGGAAGACATTTCCAGCAAGACTTTTTTTTTTTATTTATTTATTTCCAGCAAGATTTTTTTTTTTTTTTTTGGCTGAAGCACAAGGTTTCCCCATTTATCATGAATCTTAAAAAGAAACTAAAAAGACCTCTGGATTCCTAGCGATATGCTCTTAACATGCTTTCTGGTATTGAAGCACAGACACCTAGGCAAGATATCTCAAAGGAAAAAGGATTTATATGGCAATACAGTAAGAAAAGGGCACTGAAGGGTTCTTCTAGGGGACATGTAATATTTACACAATCTATATCTGATCAAAAATTTGCTTGGATCTGATTCCAGCTGCTGATTCTTGCCATATTTCTGCCTGCTGGAGAGGGAGATCTGTCATGCCCTTTTGTGGAAAAAGAGAATTTTATTCTCTGCAGCTGTCATCTCTGTAAGCCCTTGCAGAACTGAATCCTGAGATTTCTGGTCAAGGGTTGACAGATGCCGTGCATGGGGGTTCTCTTTGCACTAAGACTCTGACCACAAAGCATACAAAACTAGACACTATCTGTAACAAAAGGTAACAGAAGAACTTTGTCCTTCTAACAGAAGTTAAGAGTTCCTTACTGACCAGTGAGGAAGGGAGCTTTGGAGACGCATCCTGTCAGTCTAGGAAGAGAGAATCTCCTCTGGATGCCTTCAAAAAGGCACCTATCTCTTTGTTGTGGCTACATAGGAAATGCAAGCAATTAAGGAGGAGTGGGTTATTGGATGCTCAAGGCTAGGACATAGCATGTAGGTTAAATCACAAACAATAAGTTCTGGGCAAGATTTACCACTTAATGCTAAGATAAATACTTATGCTTTCCTTCTTGAACACACAAGCAGGCAGCCTTTGCAGAGATGTTACACCACGGGTGGCTGCAATGCAAGTACTCTGGAAAAACCTGTTGCCATATGAAAAGTTTGCTGTAAACCTCAGTGGTTTGCACTTTTGAGGGACTGGCCACTGGTGTTTGTGTACAGATTCCTGAGACAGGGAACTGCTGTTTTGCTCTACTCTGGGATCAGCATTACTCCAGGACTGTGCAATAGTATAAAAAATGAAATTATTCTTTGGAGACCCCACACTTCATATCAGTGATTTCTTCATCAACAAGAAATTGATCTGAAAGGCCCAAGCTTCTGATGGCACTCAGTAGAATATTGATATTAAAGGTACATGAGGGTATTGAAGGAAGAATCTGTCAATATTCACATATCCAGCTTGAAATAGAAGATGGAGTATACAAATTCCAAATGAAGAATGAGAGTTGTAGTTAAACAACAGGAGTTCACTGAGATCTGAGATCACCTTTTATATATCAGCATAATGTCACTCTTCAAAGGCAAGACTTTGCCAGGAATCTTGCTGTGGAAGGATCCAGAATTAACAGTAGACTAGCATTCAGAAGCTTTAGCCAAAATTCTTGGTGTCCATAATAAAAGTCAAGAAAAGGATGAGACGTGTCTGACTGAAGGTAGATAAGATGATGTTACCATGTGGTTGGGCTGGAGCACACATGATCTCCAGTTAGTCATGGTAATTGATGCAACAACTCCAGAYAGAAGAGAGAAACCAAAGAGCAATTACTGCAAGTGTCAAGATCAGACTACACTGTGTGCCATACAGCACCAATGGGAGCACATGCTGCCTGTTGCCCAGCCAACCCACTGCTGTTCAGCCTACCTGGAAAGGACAGATGAAACAGAACAGAGAAAAAAAAAAAACAGATCACATTTCATTCTGGATGCTTTGTATACCTTGTCCAGGAGAATATATGTATTCTTCAGAGAAACATGTTATTTTCAACAAAAGGTCTGTCTTCACACAATCACTTTTGGCATCAAAGCTGCTTCTCTATTTTCTGCAAATGTTTTACTATATTGTAACTATGCAGAGGATAACATTAATGAGTGTGTTCAGCTTAAAAGAAAATGCATTGAGGTGCCTCCTGTCACAATACTTACCATAATGAGTCATTGTGGTGTGGAGCTGGAAGCCATGTTTACTTTGATACATGTTCAGTCATCATCTCTCATTAATTAATCTACCATTACTATAAAATATTGGTGATCCCTGCCCTGCAAAAATGCGTTTATCTATCAACTACTCTTTAGCCAATGTAAGCAGAATCATACTGGCACGATGATTAAGGATTATGAAGAGGCGACATTATCATATCTGAATAATTAATGAATATACACTTAACATGAATTGTAGCTGTAAAATCAGGCTGGCTGCATGTCAAGAAAGAATTCTTTGCTATCACATTTATGACTTCTTTACTGCTTTATGATAGCTCCAGGTAGGACTACCATAAAGGTTTAAAAATGTTATCATATTTCACCACCAAAAGGTGTCATTAATGCAGATTTAGTGATGCTTTTCCTGTAGCACTTTCTGACTGTTCTAATACAGGCTTCTGAAAATAGAAGCACCCAATACCCCGACATTATAGACCTCTCTGGTTTTAGGTCCAGGTTGCAGCTGGAGCTACTGGATGCAAGCAGTGAACAGCTAGAGCGGTTCAAGGGATTCATATAATAGTTCATTGATCAAACCAAAACAAATTGCACTAATAAATAATATATATACACACATATACATATATATATACACACACACATATATGTGTGTATGTGTACACATATACAGATACACGTATATACACACACACATATATATATATTCCCAGCCCAGGCAAAGTAAGACAAATTCAAACAAATGTTTTATTTTCTAAGAGAAGAAAAACTCGAAAAGGAAAAAAAAAAAGAAGAAGAAATCTCTGTGGCTCAGCAAGAATGAAACAGTCCATTTAGATCTTGCTTTGTAAACCTTGAACCTGAGTCTGAGTCTGGTTTGCCTGAGATGGGCAGGCTGGAGCACCTCAGGAGCCTGATGGTCTCATGTTACTGGAAAGATTTGTAGATGGTCAGAAAAAGCATGGTGTGAAGCAATCCTTGGGATGTTGGTCAAAAGCATGGAGTTTCTTGTTGTGCTCTGCTGCCTCGTGCAGACTGGTGATACTGGGCTAGCTGCTATTGCCAGTAACCAGCCCCAAAGACTACTGTTGTCCCATGGAGGATGTGTGTTAAGACTATTATCTCTTAGTGCAATGTCCCAGCAGGACCACTTTCAGTCAGGGAGATAGCTATGATATCTGTGAGACAGCTTGAGTCTACTTCACCAAATTTTCTTTTAATAGMTGTTTTCCTTCAACGGATTTGAACATTAGGATCTGCTATGGCAAATTAATTATTGAAATCTGACTCTGATTACACTTATGCATATTTTAAACTTCTCTCAAATGGTACATGGACTGTCTCTTGGAATACCTTTCTCATTTAAAGTCTGCATTCCAATACTCAGCAGTAAGCAAGACCAGTCTCCTAACACTCCCTAAAATATCACTTGGTGTAAAAGGAAACCAGAACYGAAATTCCAGGCAGGGATATCTCTTAAATTAGACATATTCCTGACAATTCTCAAAGCTAAATTCACATGGCAGTGGAGTATTCTACCTATCCCTCTTATCTATCCTGATGTTTTCTATGGATAATTCATACAGCTGAMTTTTTTTCCAAACAGTTTCTTCAAACACTACTGATTATCTGGACTGCTTATTTCTATCTTTATATCTACTAATATTTTTTCTTGGATAGCTCATGAAAGAAAAACACCAAATGCAAGACTCATCTACTTCAGAAACTTCTCTCCATGAATGGCCCCAGATGGTGTCTGACAATGAGCATCCACTTTCCTCTACCCTTATTACATTGACATACGAATCCCTGAAGGTGAYTGGGAAAATCAGGAGCTGCTGCCAGCAGACAGCTCCCATGCATAATAAAGCACAGAAGGGAAAGAGACATTTTTTTTTAATCACTGTCACACACTCTTCTTCACTACTTCTGTGCAGCAGGCAGGGAAGCTGGCAACTCAGGGCTTCAGAAACGTGTTTCTTGATAAGCAATACAGATATCACTGGGCTATGTGTAGCATGGTATGTCAATGAGGAGACACTGGGCTCTTGTTAGTGCTAGAAAGTCACTTGCTGTGTGGATTGCTTTTGTACACTGGCCAGAGGGCAGGCACATTCACCTTTCTTGACACTGGAAGGGACTGAGACCTGAGCGACCCGTCTTCCAGCACAACCACAGCAATCTGGTCTTTGTACTCAGTTGAGAGGCAATGTCATGGTCATCATCAAGCACAAGTCAGCTCCTGCGTGTCCTGTTCTGGAAAGAAATGCTCCTTTTGTACCCTTCTGTAATGGCTTTGTGGAGTCACATCACTGTCCTGCATTGATTCCTCAAACAAATCTGGCAGTGAAATACAGCTCTACTGCCTTACTTCCTCTCTCAGCAAACATCCAGATGAGGAATGAAGGAATTGTAGAACTGTGGGAGAAGCTCCTTCCTCTATTCTGCAACTTCGGAAATCTGCTGCTGGATCCAGAAAGAAAGTAAAGTATCTCCTCAAATTCCAGCCAAAATCTTAGGATTCTTCAGAACAAAATGTACTGAATTTCTGAATAGTGGGACCAAGGATGGCATCTGGATCTCTGAAAAAGCTTTCTGCAGGGCAGGAACAGTAAGTGAGGGCTCTGCTTTGGACCTATTGATATCTCTTAGTAGGATATTTTACAAATATCTTTACTTGTATGATCTTAAGAAATACTTAAAAGATCTTGACTTCCTGTGCACATTTCCCTGGCATGACTGTTTGCTCATATTGTAGTTAGAAACAATCCCTAGTTGGCTTTTGGGATGTAGTTTCTCAGTTTTGGCTGTCAGTTGGCTGTGCAACTATCAGTGACTTGATTACTCCCCATTGCTCTTGCTCACCATATTTTGCTCTGTGGAAGATCATAGAATGGCCACCGATACAGCTGCCGTGTGTGCATAGGGAATATAGCTACAGAGTGACTTCAARCTCACCTGGGGGTGCTGCTGCTCACATAGAAAAATGAATGAACTCAAGAAGAAAATTACCAATTTTCTACCAATTACCAGACTCTTTGATGTCTTCTTTATGTCTGTACTTTAGGGTCCTCTTCATGTGACACGTAATTTGATAGCTTTATTGGGAATAAATATATACTAATATATAATTATATAATATAACCATTAATRGATTGTCAAGTGAATTGATATGGACTGAAGGAGCAAGGATACTGTATTCATAAAATTTAATAACCCTTGTTATCAAAAACACAAAAAACACAAAGAACACTCATCTAAGTGGAGATGTTATCCTAAATTGTTAATCTGAATCAAGTACTGCTGCCCAGTAGTTCAGCTCCACTGATTTCAGCACATTGCTTAATGTGCAGTACCTAAGGCTTTGCTCTGCTTTGCCCTAAGGTTTTCCACAAAGCTGCTGGAGKTTTTCAGTAACAGGCAATAGATGCAGACAGAACCTGGCTACATTTCCTGCAGTTTTCAGTCCTCTAGGCCATGCCGTGTGTTGTGATAACTACAAGTATCAAGAGAGTGCAATCACTTGACACCCTGAACTTTCAAGATCCAGCTGCTAGTGTGGTAGGATCTCAAGATAACTATGCAAGGATGACACACCATTCATTTAGTTTAGTGTGCAGGAAATTTTTGTCTAATATACATTTTAATTACAGTTTATTATTATCATTCATCAATATATTTCCTACATAAATCGCCTTTTGCAATTTCTCCCTTACATTCTTTGAAACCTGAGAAGTTATGCAGCTTCTGTGAGTTTGTGACAGGTAATTATACAGTGCTTTCAGATTTATTAGAATAGTAAAGAAATAATTAGATCTTCCTTCCCTGAGGATTTTGTACAGAAAGGCATAGCTTAGGATAGAGCCCATTGTCACCCAGAACCTGATTGCTTAGAAATCATTATGTTATAGAGTGGCTATACCATTTTCTCCTGTACTGAGCTTTTGATTAGACACATACTTTTGGGAGGTTTCCATTTCTCTTTGCAAAAGTGTGGTGCTTTGGCAGCCAAAGAAAAGTAGAACATTGGCACCAATTTTCAAGTAAAAGTCTCAGCTCACTATAGATTTGTTTGTCTCTCCAGTTTCTCCATACCCATAGTGTAAAGATAATTCTTGTTCAAGGTAGAGATGCATAATGTCTCATTACTCTACTTGGAGGTCAGTTACAAGTGAGGTTCCTTAGGGCTCTGTTTTGTCCTGATAATGTCTTTATTAATAGTCCAAAAGAAGTGACTCTCATCAGTTTTGCAGATAACATCAAAGTGGGAGGAGTAGCTGACATAAGCAAGACCAGGGTCACCATTAGAGGGACCTTAGATAGATTAGAAGATTTGACTAAAAGGAACCTCATGAAATTTAACAAATATAAATGCAGACTCCTGCACTTAGGACATGCTAACCCCTTGCATGACTATGGACTGGTGGCTGACTGCATGGATAGCAGTTCTGCAAAAAAAAGTTGTGGGAGTCTGGTGGACAGTAGGATAAAAATGAGTCAGCAGTGCACCCTGGCAGTGTTGAAAGCTAACAGCATCCTGGATTGTATTAACAAGAGTACAGCCAGTAGATTSAGGTAAGTGATTATTCCCYTCTCTTCAGCACTCATTAGATCATATCCAAAATTCAGTGCTCAGTTTTGGGCCCTCTAAACTTTGATCAATTGGAGCAAATGCCATCTTCAGGTGGCTGGAGCCCATGCGATACGAAGGGAGGATGAGTAACTGGGCTTGCTCAGCCTGGAGAAAAGAAGGGTTTGAGAGGATTTAATAGCTGCTGTCCAGTACCTACAAAGATGTTACCAAGACAACGGGAACCAGGCTTTGTAGAGAGGTACATGGCAGGAGTAGTCAGGCAACAGTCMTAGGTTTTAAAAGGAGTGGTTCTGACTGGATATAAAGAAAAAAAAAATGTTTCCCCGTCAAGACTTCAAAGCACTTGAACAGGGTCAGAAAGGCTGTACAGGCTGCCATCTCTGGAGGTTTTTAAGACCTGCATGGAGGAAGTACTATGCAATCTGGTCTGAATTCTGTTCTGACCTTACTTGGAGCAGGATGTTGGAATAGAAGCCTCCTGAGTTCCCTTCCCATCTGAATGATTTTATGTTTCTATGATGATTATGATTTTCAAAAGGTCCCATGTCCACAAAAAGAGGCTTGTCTCACTTGGCTGGAAAAGACAGAATGTATTCAGGATTTTTTTTTCCATCTCTCCAGGGGTTAGAGAGCGTGTCAACAGATGGCTTGGAATAGATGCTCGAAATCAGACCCTGGCTATGCAGAGGGATACTTTCACTCAGGGAAAAATCAATGACACTTGCTAGAAAGACGTAAGCAAAGTGACATTGACTCTTGGAGTTGCAAGCAGACTCTGGAGGGGAAGGTATTTACTACGATCTCCTCATCCAAGGGAGAATACTGATTCTCACAAATGTTTTGTTATTTCCAATTTCCATCCTCTTGTCAATAGAGTATAGTGAAACTGTGTGTGGAGTGTGACACATTGTGAGTGTCCCTAYTCCACCCAGGTGCCTCCACCCATGGTGTCACTGATATACTTGTCTTCTTCTTACCTGTCCTCCTTCCCCCAGCCTTACTTGCAACCCTAACTTCTTATTCATAAGTGAACCTGAGAAGCTGCAAAACTTCCCTGGCCACTGCTGTGGGAAGAGCTGAAATCCAAGACTGGTCTTTAGGAAAGCTGGCAGCAGTATAATAAGGACACCAGCTCTGAAATCTCAAGATATAGTTGTCACCAGCAACACTCACACACAGCTACCCTTGCCAACCCTGATACACTCACGACTCCCTATAGTCTCTTACACCTCTGAAAGATTTACAAATTGGTATGTAATTAACACCCATCTGCACCATCTTTACTTTGGGGCAATTCCACACATTTTATTTGACCTCTTATTTCAATGTTAGGTTCCACTTCTGCTACTGTTCCTCTTCTTGACTGATACCTAATAACAGAGTGACTGCTGGCCAGCAGAAAAGGTATGTATACAGGGACATGTCGAGGGCTCATACTGGGAGGACGTGGGAGAGATCATATTAGCCCATCAAGTCATTTTCTTTTGACCATGAAATTTACGCTGGTACCAAAATTATACTTGAACCTGGGAGACACCTTTTTTTTTTTTTTTTTTTTTTTCCAAGTCCTGCTCTGCTGTCACTATTAGAGCCAGTCCCAACATTTTTGTCAGAATCAGTTTCTATGATAGAATCAGTGCTTTGTTGAACAGGAAATATTTGTGGGAACATCTCCATTCCTGTAGCATTTAATAGAAAAAACAGGAGAAATAACTATCTTATTTTGTTTCAATACAGACAAAATATTCCATTTTGTGTTTTTTGATATAKTCTGTTTAAATATGAGTTTATATCACCATACCTTATATTTCAATGCTGTCAGAAGAAAATAYATCTTGATGAAGGAAGAAGTTTCAATTAGAACTCATGAGAACATTTGACAAAATACGTTTCCAAAGAAATATGCTCCCTAGTTGAAAGCCAGAATATTCTTTGGATACATACTGACTTCAACACAGTTTTGGCAGAGGATTTCTGATTTTCAAGATTCTCTGAGTGTAAAGACTCAGATTGAAACTCATTATTCTTCATCTTCTTCCAAAGCCCAAAGACTTTTTTTTCTTTTTTCCCTTCCAATATGATTCAAAAACAAATTTTGAAACACAGAGCAGTATCACTGAGTGTTGTTATCCACTAGCTATTTTTAATTTCTCTGTTATTGAAACAAAGCAATTTGGCTGATTTTCTCAGTGTAAACTATTCTTTTAAAGGCCAACAGAAAAGCAGTATCACTACATTATTTGACTGTTGCTGATGTGCTGTTATTAAAGGGAGTGAGGAGTATAGCCACAGGGCCAATATCCTGGTCTGAATGTCCGGTCTTCAGCTCACTTCTRTGTTTGCTTTGGTCTGTTCTGATCACTCTGAAGCTGCTTCTGCTTGCCATACTGTAGGTCCCTACCTGTAAAATGCCTCTGTCCTGAAATATTCTAAGAACAAGCTGGGTGATTATCAAATRCAATATAGGTACTTAGAAGGAGTGAGTTGACTCAGTTAATCTGCAGAGAAGCACCCGTATGGAAGCCATCACAGCACAAAGACCCAATGGGAGGCATCCTACAAAAGCTGGCAATACAGACCAGAGTTTATAGTGCTTTCAGGAGACTGGGAAGCATGAGTCAGATTCCTCAAAACATGTAATCAGAAAGTCATTCTTTAATGCTTCCAAAAGGATTAGTACCGCCCTGACTTTATGATGTGAATTCATCTTGCCCTGTTCTTGTCCTGGACGGAAGAGAACTGCCACCTTTCCCAGGACTGCTATAACTGCTTTCTGTCTCTCTTTTCAACCTCAGCTCTCAAATTAAAAGAGAAGGTGAAATGAAATGGGTGAGGGAAACTAAGAACTTCAGTGAAATGCAAAGTAAGTGGATATCCTCCGTACTGAGTTTGGAAGACCTCAGTGAGACCTCAACCACTCTGTAACTCTGTGATCCTGTGAGACCTTTGCATGTAAGGATAGTATCATTAGATCCTAGCCAGAGCTGGGTAAATGGGGAACTGAGCCAAGCTTCTTTAACTCAAAAATAGTTGCAACTGTTAATAAAGAAACAAAAATCAAATCTTATTATCATAAATGGTCTCCTATCACATTAATTGCTCTGCATAATTTAGATTAACCCCATCAGTAGAAAAATCATCCATAAATTAGAAAACATTCATCAGATCTCTGTTGATTGCAGTGGCAGCTTAACAACCAGTGCACATGTAGACATCTATACGTCTTTAATCTTGAACTGAATRCCCTCCCCCAGAGTGTTTTAAGAGCTGATCTCATCATACCAAGTAATGTCTTCAGTCTCAGGAGGGATGATATTTACTGGACCAGCTAAAGGGTGCACAGCCCAATCTGGGGATAACTAAGACCACAGGTGCTCTCTTTGTGCCTGGCCCTGTGTCCTGAGGCAGCCCTCAGAGGCATTAGAGCTAATATTCGAGAGCCAGAGGCTGCCAGCCGCTTATCCTGAGGACTTCTAGCCCAGGAAAGCCCAGGGCTCAGGGAGCTGAGGGTTCAGCCAAAGGACTGCAGAAGCCTGACAGGTTTTGCAAAGTTGTTGTMAAGTAGTGGAGCTGAGCTCTGGCTTTGTGGTCATATCAGAGCCTGCAGGGAGTCCTGAGGGAGAAACCCTGCTCTGCTATTCTCAGCACAGCRTGCATCTTCGGGGCCTCAATTCTGAGACAGCTTCTCACTCACMAAATTTGCTCTTTAGAGGTGTTTTGAAGAGCAAACCATGAATGGGATCAAATCCAAGGTGGGTTTCACAGTGCTTTAAGCCACCAGGCTCCCTTTGTGACAGCAATGCAGGCATGGCTATGAAGAACCAGGAATTATGTTTTCTTTTAGCATAACAGTCTTTAAACACAAAGCGCAGCTGTCACTTTGGTTTCAAGGCAAGTTTTCTGCCCACTCRTCATGGAACACAGCCGTTCCTTCACATATTCAGAATTAGAGAGACAATTGCCACAGTCTAGGTCTGCTACTTCCCTGGCCCCATTCCTATTACTATAGCAACCTCTGAAAGATTTACTCATATAAGAAGCTGTGAATTAGAGAAGTTCTGCATTCCCTGGGCTGATCTGAGTTCTCAGGTGCACCTACTGGCTTCAAACCCACATCAGATACATTACAAATGGATTTTATCCTCCCCCCCCTCCCCAGTGGATGATGTAACTTGTTCCCTCTCCTCTGATTACAAATAGCTATTATCCACATGGTGGCATCCTCACCCACAGCCTGAGGAAGGCAAGGACCACTCCACCCTCTGGAGCATCACAAACACTTTTCCTTATCAGTCACTCTTAGCTCCACCTAGAGGGACAACACTCGTCTAGACAAATCCTTAGCCTGAAACACAGGAGCTAACATGTTCACAGTAGCTGGGATGTTTTCAGTATCTCCTTTTAAAGTTATGCTACAGCGCATAGAAGAAATGAAGATTTAGATGACAATGAGGGAGTATAAGTACACAATAATTCATTTTGGTACCTGCATGCTGCCAAAAGAGTTGACGCTCTTCTTTTCTGCATGTGGAATGTTTGGCACATAACTGCTGCTGACRCCAGCAAAGGTCAAGCCTTGTAGGATCATCCTAATCCCTGGGCCACTCGAGCTCTTAGTTATAGCTCCCCATGCACAAGTTCAGATTCCATAAGCACTCTCCAGGACACCCTCTCCCTGTGCTAAAGCAAGCCTGATTGGGTAGGTGGAGTTCAGTGAAACTCTCCCCTCCATTTTTATCATTTTTTGCATGGTTATAAGTGGACTTCCTGTAGACTTGTGATTTGGGGTTTTCAGAATAAAAGTGCAGATCTGGGGATTTATCTAGAAAACAAAATTAAGCGGGATGTCATTTAGAAACAGATCTTCCCACAGAGATTTATCTTCTGGTAATAAAGCTTCCTTCATAGGAAAGGAGGAAAAATGTTTCAAGCGAATTGTTTCCCTGATGGAGCTAATGGAGTGTTTTCCCTACAGTACAGTACTTTACACATATCACTTGATATCGGCTGCAGTCTAGCACTATGTGCACCCAACATATCAGACATTCCTGTAGACACCCAATGTATTTGTCCTTAGGCTGCTCTGCCAATGAGGCAGATACCTGGTTAGTACAGGTGCAGACAAACCCTCCTRAAGTGTTAATGAACTCTATAGTATTAAGTTAAGGAAATGAGCTTTCACCAATATAGCCATATAATCCCAGGCAGAAAGAGGAGCATTCATATGCAAGTGCCTGATACATAAAATACCCTGCATCACTTTTTTGATTCAAACTCAAAAGTCATTACTTAACAAAAAAACTACCTAATTGAAAGTGGTATTAGTGTAGAGCTGAGCTTCTGACTCACTTCCGACTATGATTCCTCCACAAATATATATGTTCCTCTACCAAGTAGCTCCACTTGCTGTATTCAACCTGTTCAAATGCAGTAGGCTTATGTCTCCTGAAAAAATCTGTGCAGCACATTTCCATGGAGTCCTGGTAATTTTGGCTCCTTGCACATGTAGGAAATATCTGTGCCAAGAACATCTAGTACACATAAACCACATAGTATGCATGATTTACTGTGTGATCTGAGACAACATATTGAATATATTGCCCATACCAAGGTCCTAGCAAACCCTGCAGATCTTTGCATCCCAGGTGTGATGGATTCAGTCCAGCACTACAGAATTGGCCCGTGTGCATGCAGTGTCTGTTGTCTTGCTCTGCTCCTGCTTCTGCTCTAACCAGACTCCCAAATAAAAACCCTGCAATGCTGAACAAGTGAAGAAGTCATTTATATTCTGTTTGGAAAACTTTCTAAGTTTGGGAAAGATGATAAGTACAGAAAAGCCAGGATGGAGGAAAGACTGTCTAGGATTCAGCAGTTCTGAACTAGCTTTGAGATTGATTCGTAGATACAGATCAAGCTCACATGGGAATTTTGGGCTCCAAGCCTCCTCCTCATACATTTTGTTTATATCTCAGCCTAAGAAAGCAGGTAACAGCAGTACTCAGAGCCTGTGGAGAGGTATAGGGATCTTCTGCTCCTTCAGCACCAGGATGAAGCAGTAGAATAGCAGCGTGACTACATTTCCAAGACAAAGTACTCTGCTCTCCAGCTCCCGAGAGAGCCCTGCCTGCAATCTACATGGGGATGCTTTGGACTTCTGTTCCAGGGGCTGCTGGTAATTGCTTATCCCATCATCCACTCCAGAGAACCTCCAGAAAGTAAGTTTCTTAATTCGGTATGGAATATATGTGTCACTGGATTGAAAGGACAGGCTTCAGATGAGAAATAGATGTCTGGGATTTATTGTCCCCACCGAGCAGGAACGTGAATGTGACAATGAGATACCAAGTAAGACCAGACAGGCTCTATGTAGAAGACTTTAGTTAGTTCATGTGGTTTGGGCTAATAATCTGGCATATTGTGAAAATGAGAAAGGATTTGAATGCTGTAACATACTACAGGAAACTAGTAAGAGAATAAGCATCTTTTTACTGCAGATTTTTTTTTTTTCAATTTCTGAGTCAAAATTCTCCTCTTAAAATCTGGTCCATAGAAGTGACTATAGTATATTCAAATTCAATATGCTTGCAGGATGAAAAAAGCCAATGAAATCCACTGGAGTTTAAACACTGTATTTCAAAGAGAGGAGCTACRTAAGAGTAATGAAGTTTGTTTAGAAGAAACTAAAAGAAACAGCTCAAGGGTAAAAATAGCCATTGGTAGCAAGAAAACTGTTTAAAAACAATGCCTAGAAGGCTCATATTTCACTTAAAAGGTAGATCAAAACCAGTAAGATGGCAGAATGTGGAATTTTTATTCAAATAAAAAAAGAAAAAAAGAGTAGAANAAAAAAAAAAAAAAAAAAAAAAAAACCTTTGAAGAGGAACTCTCCAAGGCATCACAAACTACTAATAAATACTTTTTAAATTCATGAAGAACAGAAAGCCAGCCAGAAAATGTAGCACCAATAGATGACCAACGTAGAAAAGAATCTAGGAAGAGGAAGCCACAGCAGAAAAGCTAAATGAGGATGTTAAGATGCTTAGGAATGTGCCTACCTTTCTTGATGGCAGATGGGATAGAGAAAATGCCTCAGACTGAAGGTTCAATAGAATAGGCTTTGGGRCAAATCAATAATAGTGAATTATATCATATCGGCAGAGGAGAAATTTACCCAAGAACTTTTTGAACTACTAACCATGATGCRGAACATCTTGCAAAAACTTTCCTTGGTACAAGTGGAAAAGAGAGTGATAAATGCTGCATGAATTCCTTTAATGTGCATGGGGCATGTGTAGGGAACTGCAGACCAATATATTTGATCTCCATTGCAGGCAATCTGTAGGGATGATAATAAAGAACAGAATTAGCACAGAACTGATAAGCATGATACAATGGAGAAGAACTTCAACGAAGATAAATCCACTGGTGGGTTCTGGAAAAATCAATGACTACTCAAAGAAGGACTGAGATTTTCAACAAACTTTTAACAAGCTGCCTTACTGAAGCAGTGGGATAAGAGGGAAATCCCTTGCTTGGATGAAGAACTCATTAAAAGAGGAAGCCATGTTCTGGGATAAATGAAGGGAAGCCCCAGGGCTATGTGCAGTAATTTGGACTCTACAGCATATTCATAACTGATCTGGGGAAGGAATCGTATAATAAAGGCCTGTACTCTGTAGATACTTCATTATTCATTGGAGCAGAAAAGAAAATTGACTGAAAGCAGCAGTAGAAGGACCTCATTGTACTGAATGACTGAACAATAACGTAGCACGTGAAATTCAAATAGCTACACGCAAAGTAATGCACTGGAGGAAAAGCAAACTCAACTTTGCTCATGCAGTGATGGGTTTTGAATTACCTCCTACAACTAAAGAAATAGAGTTGGGAATCAAAGTTGAACAGCTCAGCTCTCCACAATTGGAGGGAAAAAAGCAAACAAACAAACAAACAAACAAACAATCAAAAACAATGAGTGTGAAGAAATATCAAGAAAGGAAGAGAGAAAGAAACAAAAAATATTATTTTGGCAGTACATCAGTCCAGAATGGTGACATATTTCGGTGCATACTTCGGATTACCTGATCACAGAAAGCCTTGGAAGAACTGGAAATGATTCATAGAAGGAACCGAGGATGAGCAGAAGGGATAAATATTGGTACAGGTTAAATAGACTAATCAATCTTAAAAAAGAGAGGGAACGTGAAAGGGATCTATGAAGTGATCTAAAATGAAATTCAGAATCAGAATAGGAAAGGATCATTGAGTATTTCTCACCACATAACAGTTTGTTGTCTTCAAATTAAATGGTTGGATAGGAAATTCAAAACWATTAAAATAATGTAATTCTTCATGCAATATACAATTAACTGTGGAACTCCATGCTACATGATTTYGTTGATGTTAACATTTCACATTGTGAAAAAGAATTCACATATTTAACCTATTCACATATTTAACCTATATGAACATTTTATCCATGTTCAGAACATGAAAAAACCTGTAAGGATCTCTGGAAAGAAAATCTTTCRTGGCTTTAAATGCAAAGACAGTAAATCTGATTCCAGAAGTTCATTAGTCCCATCTTACTGTAAACTGAATATATTGAGTAAAAAATGGTTGGCTGCTTTTTCTGTTCTTCCACTTCTCATGATATCACCTACCAAATGGTGCTGGAGATAAATGGATTTTTTTTTCTGATTCATTACAGCCATTTCTATCTTCTGAGAACACAGTACAGATAGAAGATGATCCACTAAGGCTTTGGGAYTCATGCATTTCCAATAATCCTATACAGGATGTATGGAAACAGAACTCTGCTTTAGCATGCTGGACCAAAGTGCTTATTTGACTTGGTGCTAGAGCAAGAGCCTGTGCATATCCTCTGTAGTACTGGTCCTGTGGCTGTGGCTGCCAGGAGGGACTCAGACACAAGGGCATACCCCCAGAGTCTGTAGATAATATGCATCTCCACCCACCAAAACCTGGGCCTGGGTCAAAGTGCATACCTACCAAGTCACGGTTCAACTGCCATCCTTCTCCCTTTATGACTTCTTAAGTTGAAATGCTTAGAGAACTAAGTCATGTACTGGGATGTGCTCATCAAACAAGCAGAAAGCACTAACCCAGTGTACACCATAATTATCTAACCAGCATCATCCAAGGAGACTGGAGTTGTTCACATTGAATGAGAATCCCAGCTAAGAAGATAAGCCAGTAGTAAAGCCTCCCACTRCAAGGCAATACATCAAGGCAATCAGGAGATGTCTGCTAGAAATAGGCACTGTCTGTAATTTCTGTGCAATAGCCRTTTGGAGCTAAATTCTCAGCAGGAATGAACTGATACTCTACTCTGKCTGCAGGGTCCTGCAGCAGCTCTGGTGCACTAATACCAGTATGGGAAATGGGTKGGTCAAGTTTTGAAAAGGCAGGACAGAGGAGATGATGATACTCCTGTGTGACAGTAGTGGCATACACCTCAGATCATTCCGCAGTTCTCCCCAAGGTCTCTAACTTCTTGTGAYAGGTACTCTTCTTCTGCTGTAGTGCTAATCTTGGAATACCACTGTGGAGAAGGCATGCCAATAAACAAGGTTGCTCACATCTTGCTCTGAGCCACAGTGACTTCAGAAAACAGGATATGTGTAGCAGAGATAAGTCAGAAGTGTTCACAGAGCACTTGGCCCAGTGCAGCTGCCCAAGAGATGACCATATACAACACCTAATAGAAGTTGTCTGGCCTCAGTGCCTCTTTCTTCAGCCTGTTTGTCCCACCAATAAAGCCCATATCTTTCCTCCCAAAACATACCCTGTAGAGGCTCATTCAATAATCACTTTGATTATCAGGAGCATTACTGCTGACTCCAGTAAGAAGGGGAGATGTCAATTCCTGTCCTAGGCCTCTGAGCAGGATGGAGGTGTCCGGGATGAAACATCTCATGATGCAGAACTGGTGGGGTTCTCTGAATACACTTAGCTCTCAGGAAGCCTGTAAAGCTTAAAGGGGCTTCAAACGAGACATAACAAGACATCTGATGAACTACTCAGAGCTGGTTTTTGATTAAGTGTAGGTTTAGTACAAAACTGCTAGTATGAAGCAAGGCTTCTTTCTGGGCTGTCAGTGATTTCATGTGGCACAACAGGCAATCTGTTAGAATCAAACCACAGCAGCTCTGACTCAGTGCAGGAAAGATCTGATTCAGCAGGGATACTCTTGAAATAGCAGTCGTTGGAGCCAGTTCAATACTCCATCTATCTCATTTATCYGGGAAGCCGCTCTTCTTTTTAATGGGGCATTTGTCCGTTTTAGCAAGAAAAGTATCACATCTATGCTGTGGTGTGTGGGTTCTTCTGGATGACCGCCACACTTTAGCAAGAATCTCAGTAAATCACATTTCCATTTTGTTAGGCAAGGCAGCTTTTCTGATATGATAATCACCTTGTCCCTCCCACGCAGCACGTTTACAGGGCTGGAAAGAGCTCTGGGGAAGATAGAGCAATGTAATATAACCTTGAGGCATATTGTGGAGTTGATGCACAGCACTCTACTTTCTGAATTCACTGGTATGCACATGATGCTATTTCACCTGACTGACAAGAGGCAAAGATCCCATGCAGGGGGATCTCGTGTGAGGCAGAGTTCTGGCCACTAAACAGTAGCAAAAATCAGGGTAAGATCTGGAGACAAGAAGTTAAGCCCTGACAGAGTCAGTCCAGAACTAAGCTCTAATGAGGCTAATTAACCAGCTGTGGTCTTCTTAGACAGGCAATAAATCACCTATCACTTGAAGTCCTTTTAAAACAAGATGGTAAAAGCTCTAATTCCTATGAAGAAATGACTGAATGAGGCTCTTTGGAAATATTTGGAGGTTCAGATACATAAAGGAAGTGGTATCCTTCAATCTGTCATATCTGTTACCTGTATTATGGAGGTTCCTATGTTTTCRAGAAGCTAACAGCAGAGGAGAGAGAGAGCTGAGCTACAGTGCTCTCTAGGCACCTACTCAGTGACGAGCCTCCCTGCTGCTCTAGTGCCTCCAATGCCCATGTTATGCTACTTCATGCTTTTTTTTTCTTTTCTTTTTTTTCTATATCCATCTGATAAGCAGTCATCCCAYATTACTAAATGTGTATATAACTTTCATGGTCCTAAATAATGATGTTGTGGCCAAACCAYCTTCCTTGATTGCATCAATTTCCCTATCACTAAAATGTATGCAAAGGAAAATTTCTTGTTATCGTGATTCTTCCTGTTTCCTGCTCCTGTGACTGAAAGACCTGCCTTCCATACCTCAATCATCCTGGTAGCTTTTAAGTACTAGATCCTGTCCAACTCCCTTGGTTATGGGATCCCCTRACTGAGACCAACTGGCAATCCAGCAAATTCCCAGGCGCCTTGAAGACCTCATGCTTTGGTGTCAACAGCAAGTAGTCTGGGAATGTGAGGCAGAAGGAAACCAAAATAGGCTCTCAACCAGCCTGCATGCAGGCTTCCAGAAGAGGAGCCAAGAGGCCAGGAGAATAAGCCATGGACTGGAATGCAATCACTTTCACATCTCCGGTCTTGTTTTCACAACTAGCACTGCACCACAAGGAGAAAACTATTTCTTTTTTGTGCCCCAGTTTGAATAAAATAAACTCGAAAGTGGGCTTCTATTCTATGTTTACAAAGAGATAAACGTCCAGAGACCTAAAGATTGCTACTTAACAGACTGGTAACAATCATTGAGTGAGTATTTCTCACCTCCTGGCTGACAAAGCCAAAGCCTGAGAATGTGGACCTGGATGCCCCTGCTCTGCCAAAGAACAACACAGCACTGCTGCARATCTGAATAACTTTAATAACCATACTTTTTGCAACATTTTCTGTTACAAGTCCTGCATTAGCTCAGATGGGGGTACTCTGGCATAGATTACTGAAATATCTGCATATAGAAATGGGAGTAAAAAAATGAAGAGGGATTTTTCCTTTCTAGAGTGACAATGGTGATGACTGTATGTTCTCATCTATATCTGGCATTTGCAATTCAGGAGGGATGTTGAACACACAGAGAGGATGTATAGAAGAGCCATAAAATGATGTGACTACTGGATAAAAAAATGGCAGAGTGATGTAAAGAAATCAATCTGTCTTCCTTTCAGAATACAGATTGGAAGATGTCTTGGTGAACGATGAAGTTACCTTATGGAAAGAAAACTTTGAGTGCTAATATATATATATGTGTGTGTGTGTGTGTGTGTGTGTGTGTGTGTGTGTATTTGTCTTCTGTCTTGCAATGAAATACAAAACCTGAATCCATGCCTGGAAGCTACAGCCAGGCAAATTCAAACTGGAAGTCAGACACACAGCCTCAGCAGCAAGAGTAACTAGACATGCTCTAGCACGTCCACTATGCTATGCATATGTGGAGGAAACTATAGAAGGAATGGGATATTCTACCTTTGCTCATATCTTCAAATCCTGATGTATTCTGGAATATTATGCATTTAGAGGTAACTGAACGAGATATGCTGGCTGCAGACCCAGGGTTTAAGGCTGGCCATTGTATCCAGAGACAGCAGCTTCTGCTCATTTTCTGGGGATGTGGCTCTAACAGAGTTAGTTCCTCTCTCTTCCTGGAAAGGGCAGGATGGTAAGAAATTCTCTCTTGGGGGAAAAAGTGCTTCTGGAGTCAAAAAAAAAAAAAATGGCTCTGGCACTCTGCTGAGAGATCACTGAAAAATTCAGTGTCCTCCACTTTGTGCTGCCTTTGCTTTGAACTTGTCCAATTTTTCCAAGACCAGGCTCCTTCTGGCACAGCTGAGACTCTGCACTGCTGCCTGGCAGAAGCATTAACAAGCACCCCATAGAAGGTACTGAACTGCTGAACTGCTGCAGCTCTRGCAGAGGAAAGTGGTGCAAGCCCATCTGATCAGCCCCTCTACAGACTGGAGTCAGAAGGAGAACTCTGCACAGCTTAGTTACGCTCAACTCAAGTGTGTTGGACCTGTATCTTCCCCACCAGCAGCTCTGCCTACTCTTCCCAGTTCAGTGCCAGAGCAGAGTAGGGCTGCTTTAGTAGAGGAACGTGGGGTCCTTAAGGTGGAGAAAAGGAGGGGAGCCCTGTATTGCAGAAGAGCCCTCTTCTACTATGGGGCCAGTCCCCAGGGAGAGGATCAGCCTGGGGGCAAATCTAGGTGACAATCTAGGTGATAGCTGGTGCTGACATCTCTGCTCTGTGCTTTGAGAGAGAGAGTTTTGACTGTTGATGTTSTTTACATTGGTGTCTCCTGAGAAGGCTACACCTAAGCCCAACTGAGTTCCTGGCTCCAGTCCTTGCTATAGTATCGATCTTCTCTGTAAAAGGAGCTGTTTGCCAGCACGTTTTCCTCCCTTTTGGGTACCTACCGTTGATGTCTCTGTATTTGCACTTCATACCAGCCTGTAGGAACAGCTACACATAGGCTTGCTCTAGCCTATCCACACTGTAGTACACATCTCATTGTACCACAAAATTTTGCTGTCTGCTCTTCACTGCAAAGACGGCCCTAAGTGTTGATCTTGTCCTCTCTCATCTCAACAGAGCCTGGATTTTATTTTTCACTGATTTAATCCGTTAAGAGATTCAGTTATCATTCGTGCTTGTTAGGGATGGGAAGCCATCCTCTCATTGAGCGGCAAGACCGTGTGTTTTAATGATTCCCTAGCTAGCTCTGAGCATGTTCTGCATAATGAAATCAAGTTGATGGGTTGCTTCGCATACACATGCACGCACAATTTCATTAACTATTGGACATAAAATGGCAAAATGCCCTCAAAAATAAAAACTTAGAACCTTAAAAAAATAGAAAATATTTCAGTTCCACATTAAGAAATTCCCAGGTAGCTGAATCATGCTTCCCTGCTGTTCATGGCCAAATAGGATGCATCATGCCCCACTCAACAACTTCTTGTCCTTGGGATCTCTCTGGGACCTTGGAGAAAACCTCTTTGTCCTTTTCTGGAACCAACAGCACCAGTAGCACTGGTGTGGGCTGAGTTATGTTGTTTGCTTAGCATTTCAGGCATATTCTGAAAGCATGTTGTGGGAGAAGAGGGATAGAGAGGTGACTTGGGACTCCCAAGAATTCCAGCATGTTGGTTCTGGACTTTCACAGGACAGACCTTCCCCAAACATCACACRTGTTGTTTCCTGAGAGCATTCTCACCACCTGAGCTGAATGCCAGAGGTTTGCCGAAACTCTGAGGATCCAAGGGACTGGAACTGCAGTAGGTGTGTCTGTTACGCCCCTGAATGCAACCTCTACTCCTGTCCTAGGGATCTTCCTGACAGTGATCAGGGTCAGCTCTGTTACGGTGCAACTGCTTAATCTTGGACTAGACTGCTGAGAAAACAGCTGAGTGAAAAAGCACTGAGAGCAACCTTATAGGATACTTCCTCAACCTTTTGTTTGAGAGCTGCACTTAAGCTTAATCTCTTGCCGCTTTTCCTTGTTTTGTCTATACTGCAGGGATGCCTGTGTCTGGCTGGGCACCAGGCTGATCTTGAGCCTGCTGAATTGACTTGCTGGCTTGACCCTGGGCCTGCCTTACCACTACAGACTTACACAGAAATCATGGCACTCTTGGCTGACCCCAGTTACTGTCAGAAGGCCTGCTTGCTCACTTTTCTAGGGCACTGTGGGACTGCATCCTCCTTGATGGGGATGTTGCCCTGCTTGCGTTGTTGTCATCCTCAGCTCCCTTTCCCGTGCAGTGCAGTCCACACTTGCTGCCCCCTGACATTGCCTGCCCTGCACAAAGATGGCAGAAGAAAGGAGATAGAGGAGGTTACGTGCTTACTCCCAGCTGGCAATACAGGAGGACGGGAGGAGACAGATTTTCCATCGCTTTGCCCCAGATTGTAGGTTACCCCAGTTAAGGTAGCTGCAAAGGAGACAGGGAAGAAATGCACCTCTTCCCATATGTCTGGGGAAAACCTCACAGCCATCGCAGTGGGCGTTTTTTTACAGATGGACTGTTTGCTGTGCAGTCCTTGCCAGCACCAGCTTGGAAGCAGTCCTCTGCACAGATTTCTCATGGGAAAGCTTCCCGCATACTGAATGAGGCAGGGTCCTGGGGAAAAATGGATACAGCAGTGATATGAAATATCACAGAAACCCTTGCTAGGCCACACATCCACAGCAATGCACAGTCTAACGTAACACTGTGCTTTGCTTGCTTGTGAGAGATGACTTTGCAGTCATCTTTACACCCTTTTAATACAACTTTCTTTGTGCATAATAACAAATAGTATGTGAGTGAGGGAAACGTTAACTTGGTTACAGTATTTGTGGCCATTATTTACAGCAGCTCTGCACAGCCGCAAGGAGACAGCATGTGTGACAGATGCATAGTGCTTTCTGCTGTGCTTTGTCAGCAGTAAACTTACTTTTGAATTATGTGTTTTTCTGCAAGAGAGGGAGCAATTCATATTTGTTTCAGTTCATGTTAACCTTYGGTGGCCTCTGCCCAGAATGCAGGGGGAGGCTGCAGCTGGCAGTTGTGTCCTCTTCCTACAGTGAAGCTCTGTTTAATTAGTCCAGAGTTAACTCTCTGCCCTACTTGGGAAGTGACATTTACTCCTTGAGTCTCTTTTGCTGCTGATCTTTAGCTCTAATTAATTTCCTTGCTTCTCACAATGGCCTGTGCTCCATGCAGTAGCTGCTGGTATTCCATTGTTGCAGGAGCCTTCATCACCYGCTGTGCCCTTCCTGCATGGTGAAGACACGGTCATTCTCTGTCCTTCCAATAATAGATGTGCTATTAATTGACCYGACTTCCTCTGTCAGTTCCAGAAGGATTTTTTATTTTCCTTCATCTGCAAATCTTAAGCAATGGCAAATCTTAATGTACAATTGATGAAGTAATGGGAGTTTTCTCTTGGATATTGTTTAGACATGAACAGCTATTGCTGGCTAACAGATTCAGGCAGCACCCATTAAACATGCGAGACTTACTTACACTTCCTGATTGCCAGAGAAATTTTTAAAGCTCATCAGRCATGAATACTTATAATTACGGAACACATCAGAGTAAAGCAGCAATGACCACATTCTTGCTACACATCTCAGAACAGGAGTTATCATGCCAAGTTCTGATCCCCTGTAAGACAGGACATATCCTGGAGAGATTCCCAGACCTTCAAAAGTCAAATTGAATGATTCATCCAGTAGTGTGTGTGCTGCCTTGCTTTAAAGCTCTCTGCAATGTTTGGTGCTTTTRTCATGTCCTGAAGATAAAAAGCAGGGAAATAAGATTTCCAGCAAAAGGAAATGAATGTTCCTCCTCTGTAAGAGCCCAAGTTCCATGCATCAAAGCAATCAGTACTTATTTTACTGTCTGTGGATGTACCCTCTGCCATGCACACTTGGCCCTACATTTGACTGGCTCACAGGTTTGTGGGTTTATGTTTTATAGATGGTTTGAGATGTTTTATGGAGAAGGAGAAGGATTCTCCCATCAATTTTGAGCAGTAGACGAACTAAAGCATCTAGTAAATTGTCTGTAAAGCATGAGGGAAGTGTGTAGTGAATGCTCTCATAAATCTACCCAGATGTCGTCCCTCACTACAATGAATGCATTGCATATTTAGTTAAGTAGCTGTTATGCTTTGTTTCTATGGACTGTCTCTTTAATTCTCAACTGTCCTTCTTAGCTGCTCTTGGATTTCTAGCTGCCTTGTGCCTGCACAGCCGGTAAAGCAGGGTAGGAGCAATTCTAGCATAAGGAGAAAGCCTCTGGGCTAAGGGGAGGCTGCGAGCTCAGGTTTGTTTTCTCCTGTGGACTACAGCTAATGGTTTTGTGCATGCTTGAGCCTTAATTACCTCTTAAATACAAGAGTTCTACTTGGAGGTTTTTGTCCAGCTGACTCAGCTACCTCCTCACAAAGGGAGGGAACACACAATTGTAACAACAGGAGTCATCTCTTCCAGCACAGCRTGCCCTGGAAGGGAAGAACTCCTTTGGGTGATGGTTCTGGCGCCTGCACCCTGTTTCTGCACCAGAGCCAAGCCAGGACCCTGSTCATGACAGCCTGCTGGAGGAATGAGTCTGTTGCCTTCTCTAAGACTTGCGGGCAAAACTAAGAAACAATTGAAGAACTTAAAGAGTATAGAGGGGATTTAGGCACCCAAATCTGAGTACAACAAGCTTCCACAAATAAATGCCCAAATGTTTTATCTGACATTCCGGATTCCCTGTGAATTAGGTGTAAGTATGCAAATGATCACATTAATTAATTTGATAATTTGATTAATTAGCAGTGACTGATGCAAACYTGTATAAGTGTGAAAAAGCTGAGCCTGGGCACAGCTTTTTCTCTCTGGGAAGCTGTCTATCTTCTGGACCTCTGTCTGGGGCCCCTAGGTGGRGAGTCCAGGCTGCTCCTAAGTGTGTTTGTGTCACTCAGGAAGGGCTCAGAGAAGGTGACTTGTGGGCAGAAGATTCTCCATCTTCCTTATAAGTTTTGTCTTGTGGTTGGACTGCCAATAGCTACCCTGCCTGCCTGCGTCTTATCTGTACCTTTTTCTCTTCAAGTGCTTGGACCTGAAAGCTCTCAGATAAAAATGGATGATTCATTGGGCAGCTTTCTTCTGTAAAAATTGTACTTTCAGGTGAGTTGAAGTCAGTCAGAAATAAAGGCCAGATTTGCCAAATAGCTCTAGTACACACAGTCATTCAAAGCTTGAAATATTTTACTTTTTTTTTTTTTTTTTTTTTAATAGTGAGATCTAGGAGTTTTCCTCTTGAAATTTTCATAAACTAATTCTTTAAGCATATTTTTAGCCAAAGCTAAAAAATTCAGAAATCATAGAAGAATACTTTTTAGTACAGTAAGCAGATCAGGAACAGTCGGCTTGCAGCTCTACTGTCAGCTAAAACTCATATCCTGTGGATTCCCCTTTGAAACTGTATCTAACAGCTCCAACTTTGGTCTCTCTGCAGATCCAGTATGGTGAGAGCTCGTGCTCCCAATCCTTCCCATCATTGTTGTTCCCTATCCAAGGCTAGGGTTTCCATGACATGTCAYGACAAATCAGACATACATTGACATCTATCTGATTTGGAAACAAAATAATTTAAATTCTTCCCATGGAAATTTCTGCAAAATGATCTTTTCTCCCAGTAGAGTTCCCTTGGAATAGAACCCCACTATCCCAGAGGAGATGCTCGGTCATAATCTTTTAGCCAGATGTTGGGGGAGTGGGGTACACCAGAATTGTCCCTCTCCTACACCCTTATCCTCCCACTGTACTGTGCAGCTCCACTGAGTACCCCTGGGCACTGCTGAGAGGGACTTCTCAAGGTGGAGAGAAGAGCACAACATTTTTTCACAAGAAGCTCTGTGGTCTTGGTGCCATTTCCAGAGAAAATTTGTCTTGTGGTGCAGCTTATCTCTTTCCAAGGACAAAACCAGCTGAGCCCATGCAGAGTTTGAACCTGCTCCAGCTTCCATGTCCCTCATTTTAGGAACATACCCCAAGGGTCCACCAACCCTTTCCAGAAACATTTTCACATGGAGCTTGAGCTGAAGGAAATCTGGCAGCCAAAATGCACCTTCCATCTTTTGTTGTCGTGCACACTGGGGGACAATCTCTCGGCTTCCTGTTTGCTTCTACCACCCACTGCTTCCACATGCTTCAGGCTGTTCTCTGGAGGTTTGGAGAACAGTGTTTTATCCAGAGTTACCATMTGCCTTATCAAGGATGGACGGCAAGATCTCAGCCTCTCCTTAGCAAGCCCAGAGTGGGCAGCCATTCCCCAGCTGTACTGGAAGGCAGAATCAGACTGTCAGAGACTTTTTCAGCTCCCCCCATGAGAAACTCCTGAGTGAAGAGGTGAAATGAAAGCTTGGAAGCTTCTTGTTGTCACTCCTTTCCCCACTTTTCCCTCACATCCTCCAGTCCTTCTCACCCTCCAAATAGCTCACCCCAGTAGTGTGGGATCTATCACCATGGGTAGCTGTGTACCAGTGTTATGAGGTGGGGCTGGAGCAGGTAGCTAGGCCACCTGGTAGAGCTAAGCTGAAGCTCCTGAAACTACAGCAGGAGTGTGGGTTTCTCCCTCTGAGCATCCTTGCAGTGAAGGAGCAGACGGGTAGGCTCCATTGTGCTGACTCCCACACCACCGAGTGAGACTGCAGCCATTCTTTTTACTGCTGATGCTGCTTCCTATGGAAACAATTTAGTGCTAATAAGCTCCATTTATAATAGTAAGAAATGGTTTGGTGGAATAATTGTCACTAAATACCATTCAGGGCTTTGTTGCTTTTCCTGCATGTTGCTAATTATTCTGCATCTGAAATAGCACCCAGAGAAACCACTGAATGCCAGTAAATAGGGTTCTCAGCACTCAAAGAAGCTGAGGCAGGGTATGATTAGAAATATCAAGGCCCTAATCCACTAGACAATATCTTCCTTACTGTATGTGTTTCTACAAAATCACAGCCTTTGCAAACGCTTTGGAAATGGAACATCCTCCACTGAACCTCAGGGTCCCAGCAATAATTTACAAACAAGCTCCTGTCAAAGGGAAAGTGATAGAAGACATGATAGAAGACAATTATGTGGRCAAACTGACCTTCTGACAAGTTCTAGAGCAGGAGGGATGGGAATGAGGAGAGAGGATTTCTCTGTGTTGAGGATTTCACAGRAAGGGCTAATCTGTCTCAGGTCCCTTAAGCCTGCAGAGGTTCATGGTTCAGAGTCCCAGGCAGAAACAGAACAATGATCTGTGATGCTGCTTGATTGCTCTGAACTGATGTTCTTCTCCAAAACCTGCTTGGCAGCATCATAGCGTGTTCTGTAAGCTATGTAGACAGGTGCTGACTCTCAGTCAGAGACAGTAGGAAAATGTTTGCTCCCTGATGCTTAGGAAGGATGGGGTGAGGATCCAGGCATTCTCTCCTAATCTTTCCACCTGAAGGAACRCAGCCCTAGCTGCCAGGAAATCAGATCATGATCTCTCCATTAGCACCTTAGAGATTTGACTCTTGAGCATTAAATCTGGAACTAGACTTCTTGATCATGTTGTAGCTCAGAAGGTGAAATTTCCATACAAYGGGTAGATTTGCCATCAAATGCAAAGCTGCACATTCTGCCTTTTCATCAAACAGTTCCTACCTAAGTCTATAATATACTGTAATTCTGTAGCACAAAATGCTGATTTAGTTTGACTGATGTACCAATGAGCCAATCAAAGCAAAGATGGGTAATTATAGTGCACGTTAAGTCTAGTAGAGCTGAATCCATACCAGTGAGATACTTTCTTCTTGAAGCTGCTTTCTTCTTGAAGCTGCTGCCAGCTCATCCCTGTAGTGGAGCCAAATATCTATCTGTTAAAAAAATAGGGAAGCATTGTTATGCCTTAGATTCTCTAGTTGTGTTAGTGCTAAAATCCCGTGGAAGACATGTGATTGTCTTCACAYTAAGCACACCATCGTGCCTTGTATCTCAGGTTGAACAGCACTGCATACCACTTGTTTGGGCTTTTAATTTTCTTTACATGTAGCAGACTGAAATGTCATTTCGTTGTTCCATCCCAGAACTAACTGCAGAGTGACAACTCCTCTTTCCATATGTAGAAATTTAGCCAAAAAATGAAAAGAAATCAACTTTTTGTAATATGAACATCTTTTTATGTCTTCCCTGCCAGCCACAGCAAGTTTCAGCTAAATACTGCAAATCCACTTCTATTGAGTAATTTTCCTCAATTACTTCAGCTGTCTTGGAAAAGTCTGAAGAGCTTGTGAAAAGACTCAAAAGGCTTTATATAACATCGTGAGCTAAAGAGCCATGGAGTGTCTGACCATTGGTAATCAGTGTCAGAGTTTCAG
>NW_028186367.1:919947-952495 GCF_003343005.1 Rhea americana | reverse complement strand
GGGCTTGTACAGCTTTCCTCCAGTGTAAGATCTTGTGTGCTCACTGCACACATTACTGACTACATTTGACCAAAGCCAACCTGAACATATGTTGCTTACTGGTCACTGCATGTACACAGCCCCACCTACAGCAGTCAGTATAAGGTATTTTGATCTCCTCAAATCTTAAACAGAAATATAGCTTTCTTGAAACTATTATCGAGAGGTCTGCTTTTTCAGACTGGTCCATTCCCAAGCTGAGAAGGCACTAGCAGGTTGCTGCATGCTCCAGGTAGCAGAGTCCATTCACGTCCAGTCTGGGTAATGAGAGATCCACACTGCCACTGCCCAGCACTGGACACTGGCAGATGCAGTTCCACATACTGCTTGCAAATCAAGGATACCAGATGATTACCTAAAATCTGCACTTTGGGCATGTCCCTGAATTTCCAGTGCTCTACTGCCTACATACATTCAATAGTAACTATCTTTGCTTCTCTTCTCTTTCTCTCTCTCTCTCTCTCTATATATATATATATATATGTGTGTGTGTGTGTGTGTGTGTGTGTGTGTGTGTATTATATATATATATATATATTTTATTATTTAACATCTATGTTGTAAACAAAGACATAAGCAGAGGTGTTGTGGACTCTGCTGTTTCACCAGGGATGTTTTGGCATAAGAGGTTATCTAATTACCACAAATACGATGCATAAACTATCAGGGACTATAAAGAAAGAAAACTAAGATCATTGTGAGTATCCCTATGCTGTCATTTTTAACAGAAGTGTTTGGTCAGAGGCAATTATAAGTTGCAAGTAAACTGTGCAAAGTTGTTGTAAATGCCCAAATTATAACATTTAAAAGGTTGATAAAATGATTTCCTGTTGAATTAAAACTCTGCTGATCCACTTTGCTTAATGAATTTATTAATAGGCCACAAGCAGCAGCTGTGCCATGTGCTTTACATACAATTATATCTTAATTTTCTCTCCAGGTAAGATTTTTGCAATCATATCATTATTTAATCTTCAGTTTACTGTAGAGAGGAACAGGGCATTGAGTAATGGTATGAATGCAGGACAGCAACAGAAAAAGGACAGGCACCACAGAACACTTCATTAATCTGGCAGCATGCAGAAAATGAGAGATTTCTACAGAGATCCTTACTAGATGGGTTTCACTTCATAGCCAGTGTAGTAGCTAAATTCTTTTCATCACATCTGTGGCCATCTAATTACACACCTTTCCACAGTAAAGCAGAAGCTCATGCTTTCATAAAAAGGACTTTATGGGGCCCTGTTATACCTCTGAAGTCTACACAAAAGCTGAATGAACTTGGGAGCTGTGTTTCATGGAAGTTTGAGAGATCATCTGTGTTCTCTATTCACRTGGATCTTTTCCCTTTCTCTCTGGCCATGATCTACACTCCAGGCTTAAACCAATTCAAGATTTCTAAATGACTGACAGCACTTTGATCATGGGACTCAATCCTAAGTAGCTAGAAGAGTCATTTCTTGTTTATCCTTTCAATAGTGCCTTAACCAGTTAGACTGAAAAAGCAGTAAAGTAAGCAGTGGAAAACTGCAAGAACAGGAGCATGTCCAGCTCCATTCACTGTATGGCACTTTTGTATGCACAGATTATAAGGCCCTGATTTAGATGTAGAGTATGTGAGTAAGACACTGAGAGGTGAAAGAGATGGGGAAGCGCAGATGGTGTCAGGGCCCTGGAAGCACAACCCATTTATAGGAGTTTAAGAGCAGCTTGYTGATAGAAAGCTGTTTGAGAAGCCTCAGCCAGTGTTGGAACACTTCAGGAAAAAGTTCTGGTAAGGGACCTCAGCAGGGGCTTCCTGCTCCTTCCCTTGGGTGCTGCTTTTAAGCTGAGGCTTTTGCATCTGGCTCCACTTCAGCTACATTTTAGTAACTCAGTCTATGCTCACAGGCCAAGCTTTGGATTTACCATTATCTACAAAATCTGTCAARCAACTCTGAAGTGTGGGCAATTCTGTAAAGGCAGTACTCATAACTAGCACTGAGGGAAAAAAGTGAGACACAAACTGATACAGAGCTGATAATTTCCCATCTACAGGAAGTCCCATTGCAAAATTCAATTTATTCTGGTGGTGTAGCACATCAGCAACCCCCTGCTTTCTCCAGGCAACTTTCACTAAAAGCAGTTCTACCAGTACAATCAGTGTGGCCAGTGCAAACTGTACAGTGGTCTTGTGCCAGCACAGGAACYGTGTCTCTTCTCTTCCCTGACGGATCAAGTGAGCTGCCTGAACAATGTGGTAATGGTGTGACACCTCTGAAGAGTGTGGAGTGAGYATGGGATAGCACAGAGTGAGGATGAACAGAGAAAGGAACTCACTCCTCCTTTCACAACTGCTAGAGACTTTGCAGTACCAGACACTTAAACTGAGGGGTATCATCACATGCTTTCAGCACACAATTCGCACTGTATAAGCCACCACAGCATAAGCCAGGGAACAGGATATGGCTAGAACATGTCCCTGTCTGTCTCTAAGATGTCAGTGGTCCCTCACAGGTGACTCATTTTTAGCACTGAAGAACTACAATGCACCTTGAGCAAAGCAACATAAAGTCTGTTCCTCCTACATCTCATATATGGGCAGAGGTTTTCCCCCTCATCAGTTTCTCAGGCATGGCTGGTCTGAGCAGTGCTTAAGGTTTAAGTGTGACCAATGTTTGACTGTCAACAGCACTTGCCGTTTGAGTTGTAGGGCCGTATTGGTTTAAGGAACCAGGAAAACAGCTCCTGGTCTAGCTTCAGGGTATACTTGTTGGTGAAGAAACAGATCATTTCAAAGTTGTAACCATGTATCACTATGGTAACCTTATAATTGACATTTCTGGGGTATTATAGAGTCTGAAAGTCATAAACTTAATGAAAGTATGTTTTTATTGCACTTCAGCTTCATCTCTGATTAAATCAAATTTGCATAATGGAAAGTTATTACATTTCCATGTTTCTAATTTCCCCTTTTTTTCTTCTTTTCACTCCTTTGCCCAGCACATCTAAGGTTTTGTTTATAGTGAAGGCTGTTGAAGGTCGCCTAAGCCATGTCTTTGCTGAAAAATGTTTTTAATAATTTGTGTCAGAGGAGCCCAGGAAGTGAACCTCGGAGAACTGGCTACATTGTGATTCTTTGAAATGTCTCTCTTTCTTCCCAGTAATGAGAGAACTGCAGTGTTTATACGTTATTAAGTTGTTGTTGCAAGAGAGAGGTGCTGGAAGCTCTGTGAAAGGTAATTTATCAAGGAGAGATGAAGCGTACTGCTCTTCCTCAGCCTTGCCCTTATGCCACCTTTGCAGAACATTTTAAATAGCGTGTATGTTTTTATTTTCAATAAGCAGAAGCTCACGTCTCTGCCAGCAAATAAATGATAACGTGTTTCTTACAGGATTGAGTGACGACTGTTCCTAAATACCGTTTWAGCAGAATGGCAGTAGGATAAGATTTGTTTTCCTTGTCTTCTCCAGTATAGTGGAACAAACTGTTCTCCTGCACAAGTCCCTCCTGTCAGAGGGCCAGACTCATTGAATATCTCTTACTTTTGTTTTTGTTTACGGTTGGGTTCACAATGGATCCTGCTTACTAGTATGCAATGCAAGGTGGATCTACAGGTAGGCTTGGTGGATCTTGGTAGGCTACAAAAGTTTAAGGGCACCATTTCAGATCTGGGCTCTCCAAGGGAATTTGTAGAGTTCTCATGGATGAATATAGAGAGCCTCCAGCTCCATCCTGAACTGTGACTACAGGTATTGTTGCTTGTCCTTCATGGCTGATGTAATACTTCAGGTAGGTATCCTTCAGGCGTGTTCTCAGATAAATCAGGAACACTGCTTCTTGTGGAGCCAGATCTCTACTGTGCAGCCCATGATCCTAGAAAAGTTCACCTTCCAAACAGCACATCATGCCCCTTCTGAGAAGGAAGGAGCACATCCAAACAACTCTGAGTAGCAGTGTTTCATTGGAGAGGTCATGAGGTGAAGAGAAGCTCGCAGTTCCAGCAAGGACATTACCTAATGGACTGCTAGTGATCCAAAACTTCGCAGAGTGCCGACAAACAGAGCTCTGATTTGRAACTTACGTGCTGGACCCTGGACATTCTGCTCCCAGCAATCATCCTCCCATCYCTGAGATGCCCTATCATATTTTGTGTTATCAGCTCAATGACTCTGTGAATTTTGCACTATGCTTTCCACTGTGGCCTCAGTAGGATGCAAGGAAGTGCTCCAGCTAGAGTGAGAGCAGTGCATTTTAACCTTTCAAGACTTTAAATTCAAATCACAGACTTCCTTCCAAACCTCCAGTATATTATTTCAACGGCAGGAAGAAGTAACAGAAATAGATGARTTTAAAGGAGAAAGTAAGGATACCTACTGGCCAAGTATCATCTCCTTAATCCTTTTATGATCTGAGTATTGAAGTCAGAGGACAGGCATATCCAAGTACAAGTCTGGAGGGTTGTAAACTGGTATTTTAATGCTTGGGAAACCCCATAATTCCAGTTCAGTCAGAGCTCCACCTCACTACCACGATCCTAGTTCTTCCTGGGGTGTTAGGGAGCTGTTGTCCAGCACAGAGAACAGTCCTCATTTAGTGCATTCAGTGTAACATGTCTCCATTCCTTCTGTGACACAGCTTCTCACAAGGTTTCCTCCAGAAACCTCCACCTTCTAGAACTGCATTTGAGGGTTAAATACAGGTCAAGTGCCTGGGAGGTAGCGAGAAAYGTATCTGGAGCAGTCCAGTAAGCGAATTGCCCTTAATCAGTACCACTTGATCCCAAGTGATGTCCAAGTCTGAGTAGATAAGCAGAAGTCTTGTGCTCTGATGCACGCTGTAGTAATAATACCTGCGGAAGATCTGGTGAGGAGTCAGTGACCGGCAGAGTCAGCATGTCAGACTGCCCAGCRTGTGAAGCTACACACTGACCAAATTCCCATCAGGGCCAAGTATGCCTATTTCATTTGTCAACAATGTCTAGCTGCTTCCTGGACAATAGTCTCTCAAGACTAGCACAGCTGAGATAACGAAATAGTTCTAGCAGTTTTAAGAGGYCTTTAGGAACAAGTCAAGTCCTGCCTTGGCGTCTGACCCCCTGTATCTTACCCACACCTCCAGYAGCCTCTCTCATCATCAGCTTTTCCATGTGATTCCCAGGACTCCCCAAGCTGCTTGCAGTGCAAGTCTTTTATTAAATCTATCCTGTTTAAYCCCTTATGGACCTTAGATGTCTCTCTCCATCAGTATCCAACCCTCTCTTGCCCATCTTYCGGTCACACATRCTCTGGCAAATAYTGTCATTCCTGCCACAGCCAAATGCCTCCTAACAGGTCCTTATTTGCTGTCACCAGAGGTGAAGCCCTTTCAATGGTCTCTTGGAGATAACTGCTCTCCCTGAAGAGGAAAGCCTCGAGAGATCTTCCCATAGCTTGACACTCTACTGGTGTTTCATTTACCCAGGACACTTTGGTTTTCATGCATCTATAAAAGAACTTGGGCATTGCACATACATACGAGAGCTCAGAGCCTAAGCTGAGCTTGTTTCAGGCTCAAATAGGCCAAGCACTCATCATAGTTATCTCAGCTTGTCGGTATGTATGGATGTCTTTCAAAGMACATGCAACTGTCAGAGCATGGCATGTTTCTATGTGTTTTTTCTTGGTGATGTTTCCGGCTTCTCCTAGGAAAGGGTGACGGGTTTGTGACTGCTTCCTGTATAACCKCTCTCTGCAAGATGGAAGTGGAAAGGCAAAAGCAATGTTGCTGACCTCTGCCAAATCTTGAAAGAAAGTGACACTCTCTCCCCRTATGGGGCAGGGCGCCAGACGGAGAGGTCTTGCTGTGGCCATCTCCTGCTGTTCTTTTTCCTACAGCCAGATGAGATGGTCTCTCTAGGGCCATCTGCCTCAGTGCTGCCCAGCCTTTCTGTCAGATGTGCCTGCAGGGTTGGACCAAACTGGCAGATGATAAGGAGTCCCTGGACCAGCTTCTCTGCTCTTGGGCTAACAAGTTAGATCACTATTCCAGTTCTCTACTCTTATTACTCTTCCTTCTCCTCATGATTCTCCCTATTTGTCTTCCCCACAAATATTGCAACATTCTTTTRCTAGGAGGAATTTTCATGATTTCTGCCATTCTCTTGCCAAATACCTCCCCACGGGTGATAATTTTCACCAGAGCTGTGTGTTGATCTGCCCTAGGCAGGGAAGCTTTAGCCCTCAGACTTGTTAATTTTTCATTCCTCCACTCAGTGGAAACTATAGGCATTCAGGGTTTGGTGATTTAGCTGGAAATCAGCCATGTATTTTTATATTACTTGGATGTATTTTATATTCCTTGGCAAAAAKCAAACTTCTTTGGGCTTTTCTTCTATTTTTTTCTTTTTTTTTTCCCTGAAAAAACAGACAGTATCTGTTAAAGAAAAAGCAACTGAAGATCCAATTTTTCTTTTGTTGATGGAATAATTTTGACAGCCCTCATCATCAAGTGATAAAAGCAGCACTCCAGGGATTATTGGTAGTGGGGCTAGCACCACTAATGAAAATAAACAAGCATTTCCAGCAACTTTTAACTAGAGACCTATGCTAGAGGGAGGGAGGAAGAAAGCCACAAGATTGGAATGGTCAAATAAAAAACTGCTTAATCATTTTGCCTGCCAGCCCTGAGGAACAATGACAGAAGGTAGAATATGAGAGACTCTCAGTCTGACAAGGGGATAAAGAAATGCTGTTTTCAGCCAAGGATCTCACTTGAGACAGATCTCATCCACATGATGTGAGTGAGAGATCTATCCTAGGACCATGAACTTTTTCCTCAAGGGTAAAAGAGTCTAAGGTGCAGGGCATAATGTAGCACATGGATTTTCTATACCTCTTCTCCATGTATGGTGGCCACGCTCTTTGCAGAAAAACAGGTCTCCCCAGGACCTGGAAGGACACATTCTCCATAACTAACCATTTCACCGAAAGATTTCTGCCTATGCACCTCCTTCCCTGCTGCAATATAAAGCCTAGATTAGAAGGTCTTGTACAGTCATTTTCAGAGAGAATYGCAATTTCAGAGAGGAACAATAGCACACCCTTTCCCAGATCACAGTCAGCGAGCACCTTGAAAGCTCGGTAGGAGATGTTTTCAGTGGCTACACATATGCTTTGCAGTGCATCTGCAAGTATGCATGGAAGAAATATTATGCTGCATGAATATGGTGAGGATTGGAAGGGGAATCTTCTGGACACTGTCAGAGATATGCCCATTTGCCCTTTGGCAGAGAAGGTCCAACTATAAAAGAACACCAAACCCTTGTAGAACACCCAAGTAAATGATCTTTTCTCATAGGAAAAATAAAAGAAAAATATTTCACCTTTCTGTGAAATTTTCAGCCCCTACTCCAAAGTRCAGAAGAGCTARAATTATTCAAAGTCTTTATTGTTGYTCATCTTAACAAAATGAGGCCTTTTCTCTTCAACTCGGTTTCAGAAATAGCTAAGTTGCTTGGATGAAATACTGCAGAATGATTCAGTCTGTGCCAGAGCCCCAACATGGAAAACTTAAGCCCCAAGTGTTTAAGTTTGGAGGAGAACTAAGTAGCTGAAAGCAGAGCTGAGTAATGGAAGCACTGGCAGCTTTTAYAGTGTTAGTGTTACTGGACTCTCCTGTAATATTTACATGCTTCTAGTTCGATGTATGCTGGAATATTTGTCTGGGTGGGGGTCAGCCCTGAGTGAAACAGAAACCTTGTGTTTGCCTGGGATGGGGGGCAAATTTCAGCTCACCAGGAGTTTTGAAAGACTCTGAACTCTTTCAGGATGCTCTGAAAGGTCCCAGTGAACAACTCAGCCTTCAGCATCATTTATTTGTCTTGCAAGGACCCAGAGGGAAAGATCCCTTTTCTCAGGGAGCCAGACCAGACAGAGTCAAGTGATGGGATGTAGAAAGTCACAAGCAAAACAGYCTGAGGTCACAGGTGAACATGGCTGACCCATAGCACTTGGGACTAAATGAAGCTTTTTATTTTAGCAAAAGACTCACAAGTGGCTCATCCTGAAAGGAGGCAGCACAAKCTATTAAGTACACATATCATGTTGGGATGCCAGGACAAGTAACTTTATTAACTTTGGAGTGCTCTCCTGAAATAACTGAAATGAAATAACTCCATGCATCGGTACAAGCTGGAGGCTGACCTGCTGGAGAGCAGCTCTGCAGAGAAGGACCTGGGAGTGCTGGTGGATGACAGACTGACTATGAGCCAGTAATGTGCCCTTGTGGCCAGGAAGGCCAATGGCATCCTGGGGTGCCTTAGGAAGAGTGTTGCCAGCAGGTCGAGGGAGGTGATCCTGCCCCTCTACTCAGCCCTGGGGAGGCCTCATCTTGAGTATTGCATCCAGTTCTGGGCTCCCCAAGACAAGAGAGACATGGAGCTATTGGAGAGAGCCCAGCGTAGGGCTATGAAGATGATCAGAGGGCTGGAGCATCCGCCCCATGAGGAACAGCTGTGAGAGCTGGGCCTCTTTAGCCTGAGGAAGAGAAGTCTAAGGGGGGATCTTATCAACGTGTGTAAGTCCCTGAAGGGAGGGTGTCAAGGGGATGGGGACAAACTCTTTTCAGTTGTCCCATGTGACAGGTCAAGAGGCAATGGACAAAAATTGAACCACAGGAAGTTCTGCCTGAACRTGAGGGGGAATTTCTTCCCTATGAGAGTGACGGAGCACTGGACCAGGTTTCCCAGAGAGGTTGTGGAGTCTCCTTCTCTGGAGATATTCAAAGCCTGCCTAGACACAACCCTGTCTAACATGTTCTAGGTGACCCTGCTTGAGTGTGGGCGTGTGTGGGCGGGGGTTAGACTAGATGATCTCTTGATATCCCTTCCAACCTTACTCATTCTGTGATTCCTGTCACTAGGAAGGTGTGTCCATGGCCAGGGAGGCTCCCCCACTGCAGAACAAGACTAAAGAGAGATCAGGCAGAGGCCGAGATGTCCTCATTGGAGCTCTTTGGGCTTGAGTGTGAGGAAGCACAGCATGGACATGTGAATGAGCAGTGCAGGGAGTCTAATGGCTGTGGGACTGCACAGTGAGTCTGAGCCAACTGATGGTAGGATAGAAAAGGGCTGACCTCCCAGTTACCATCACTTAGGACAGCACATGTGCTGGGTGACATAAGGAGCAGCCAAGCCTCTGCACAGCCCCCRGTGCCCACCACCACGACTGCAGACATGGAGGCTGGCCATGGAACAGCCCATTACCTGGTGCTGACCAGCTACAGCACCAGTGTTAACCAAGAGACACCAGCATAACCATGTCTCAGCCATGACTGTACAGTGCTTAGTGTAATGAGGTATATCCCCCACCAGAGATCATAGCAGTATGGCCTGCAGCCAGGACTAGCCTCTATGTAAGGGCCTCAGGCAGATCTAGCTCCCTTCAGGAGTGACTGCAGCATCACATGCATCACAGATTTTGCATCTAAGATGGGGCCCTGAGTAGGATCCTCTATGCTGGGAAGCAGAAGGAGGGTTGGACACACTGCCAAGACAACTGCACGGATCATTTGTCAGCCAGTCCTGCTCAGGGGCTGAGCTCTGTTCACTAATAGAGAAGAAATGCTGAATCTAGATTGAAAAGTGAAGGGAAATGATATTTCTTCATCCATTGTGTGTTGCTAATAGTCTGAGAGATCTCCCATTTATAACCAAGAATCCAAACAGTAATTGCGTTTGCTGGCCCAGCCCATTTCTAATACTCCTGGGCAACCTAATCACTATTCCTCATAGACAGACTTTTCTGACAATAATGATAAAAGACCTAAAAGCTGCCTGGCACATAACACCTGTCGCTTCTGGAACTCTCAGTCCAAGGCAAAGGGATGAGAAGGTGGTCAAAGCTACCTTCCAGTTCCAAAGAGGACACTCTGACCACAGAGGAACTGAAGYAGGTGAACACAAGGGAGCAAGGGACAGGAATGTGACATTGCTGACACAGCACCTCTGCAAACACCATAGCCTCTAGAGTGCAATTGGTAAACTTCAAGCTTCAGAGATTTGGACCAAGTCAGAAGAATGACATAAAAACACATGGTCTTAGACAGGTTAACAAGTACCTAAAAGGAGCAGGCTAATGTACATGTGATGCCATGGAGTTTCCTTCTTGGTCCTCTGCTGTTCTAGGGTAGTGTGGATTTCCTGCAGGTCCCTTTTCATATCTGACAGTCCTGTACTTGACACCCATTTCTTGAACACCCAAGATATCTCAAATAGTGCCAGGCACCTGTTTGGATGATTGAGTCAAGCCCTGTGTGTCAGCATTTTGATCCTCCTGCTATGACTGAGTGGTGTGCAAGCTCTCCATCTCCCACAGATCTTCTGGCTAACACTTGTCATGGGAAGAAGATACCAGCCCTGGGCCACCATCTTTCAAGACATCTTGGGCAACTTCACCTGTTCCTGGAGCCCATGCAAAACACAACATCACTATGCCCGAGGGGGGGGGGGGTAAAAAACCTTTTGTTCCAGTGATCTGGAAATTACCCTTAACACTAGGTAGAGTTTAGGATAAAGGGTAAACAAACAAACAAACAAAAAAAAAAATCTGTCTATCCAGTTCCAAATCCTAGGAAGGAAGCAATGTGATTCAGATACTGATTCATGGAGATAAAGTACAGTTATGCTTATATTTTCCTGTACTGCAGATCAGTTCCCAGAAGTGCCTTTCTGCTTCATCCATCTAGCTGTCAGGATGCTTACAYAGCCCAGTGGCTAGGATCCAACACTTACAAAAATGTTCATCTTTGCTACTGCTTTCATTGACGAGGATGGTGTTTTGGGCACACATATCTCAGCGTTTCTCAGCTCTTCCTAGGGCTCTGTTCTGATTCATGTACAGTCTCTGTGGAGGAGCCAGGCATCTAGGCTTTTTGTTCCTCTTACCAAGCAGTTGAATTCCCCCAGATATCTTTAGATATGCTAATGTCCCTGGGTAAGCAAAGGAGAGTTATCTCCTGTCTAGATAGTAAACAGAACCTGTTAAAAAGACTCCTGGTGCTTAWCTACAAACATATCAGTGACTCATGAAATGGAAACACTGGGTCTCAGATAGATAGAGATGCATATGGGAACCGTGCTTAACACACATTTGTATGGGTGACAGGTACATGACAGGAAGGCATCCAACCAGTCTGGTGCTGATGGTGTGTTTGGATGACTATCTGTTACCTAARGGGTACAAGGGAATAGTGACAATCCAGAATTAGACTTCTAGGAGCAGTCTCCTCTTTATACCCAGAGGAAAGCAAGTTGGTGGGTTGCTGTCCATGACAGATTCTGTTTGTTGCGAARTAACTTAGCTGTATCCCTATGATCACTTAACATGTCTCAAGGAGGGATTATGATGACTGAGTGAAGAGCAATAACGTCTTGGACCTCTCCAGTTGGGTATGTTTGTGCGACAATCTCTGATTTTATGCAGTCTGTTGCTAGCTAAAGGCCTCTGTGGTCTCCTGGGTTGTTCGTGCTTGTCAGGAGATGGACACTACAGATAAAACAGAGAACAGAATCCAGAAGACTTGGCTTGTTCCCCACCTCTGCCGCAGATTCACTGCCAGCTCTGGAGCAGGTCATTTTGGCTGTATGTGTGTTGCAAGATGGATGTATCAACATCRCTCTCCAGCACTGAGGCCAGCAGACATGGAATGGTCTATTTCACTGCTTTCAAACTCTCCTCTCTTCAAAACTGGATTGCTACATGCAAACTGCCTTTTGGGAATGTCCCATGGCTGTGTAAGCCCGTACCTTGCATGGAAGGGTGGCTAGCACTGGTCCACACATGTGCCAGTGCTCATGAGAACAAAGTGATAGGGAATAGTTGRGCTGCAACATCCAGGAACATTTCTGGGATCAGTTTATTTTACCMGCATGTCTCTAACATGTGGATATCTGAAAAACTGGCTGGGGAATAAGTGCTATGTTCACTTTCCCCGCTTTCACTTATTTTCCATCCCTGACACCCTTTGCCCAGTCTGTCTCTGTTACTTGCCTGAGGGCACTAGGGAGCTGCAGGCCTACTGTTTCAYTGCAGGAGAGGTTCTTCTGCGCCCTGCTCCACTCCCCACCCCCGAAAGGAAGGCCAGGATTTTTACAGGCTCTGAACTGGTGTTTGAGCAATGATGGGATTGCACAAAAYTGTCATCTTTCAACCTCTTCTCTATACTATGGTGTCTGGAGCTACACTGTACAACACACTGGAGGAGGCACCAGTTGGGATCATTAACAGGTTTGTGCCCCCAGCTGGGAGATTTAACAGGTTTGTGACCTCTTAGGGAAACACTTAAACACCCAATAGGGTTAATCATTTGCAAGGCTTTCTGGTCAGACACTGTTAACTGGTGTTAATTGAGTTTAATTGACAAGTCTTTCCTCAGAGCCTCAGGGTCTCAGAGCTGGAGCTGCCTCCTCCCTGCAGCTGTGTTGCCCCTGGGAATGGCATCACACTGATGGTACACACATGGCACATCTCACCCAGATGCTGCCATGGGGAGCTCTGGGCCTTCCAGTTCCCAGGTGCAATGCACTAGGTAAGCCTGTCACATTGGTGCTTTGCTTTTCTCTCAGATTTAAATTGTCTTGTTCAGTAAAAGCTCCGCTTCTGGATTCATGCCCTGGTTTTGGATGAGCAATCCGAGTGAAGGGAAAATCAGTTAGCAGTTAGCAGTTCTTGCAGCCCTCTCCATTCCTTTCCAATTGTCAAAAAGCTGTGACAAATAACCAGATCTGCCATTTCTACCTGGGAACCTGGGACCTGAGAGCAGATCTTTGGGAAGAGTCACAGAAGGGAGATGCTACATGGCTCAGGACTGGCTGTTCTGCAGATCAGCTAGGCTTGCAGGCTTGCTTCTATGGTTCAGAGACATTTCTGGCCTGAGATTCCTTACTGAGCCATAAGAATTGGCCTTTCAGTCACTTGTTTCAGTGAGTATGTACCTGAGCAACAGGCTATGGACATGGACCCGAGAAAGCCATCTTACTGCAGTGGCTCAGTGTCCTTATCTGCCAAGGGGTCTCTTTGATTTGTGTGCAGTACTTTGAGATCAAGAGTTTGGAAGCACTTTCCTAGAAGATACAATGGCAAGTTTCTTCCAGCTACTGCTGCGTCTACACACTGCATATCTCTGTGGACACCTACCCATAACTGTAAGCTAGCCACAGCACAGGTCCTAAGCAAGCAAGCAAGCAARCAAACAAACAAAAAACAGTTTTCTGTCTGATGAGGTGTTTGCCTATGCCTATATGGGGCCAGTGAACACAATGGGAGCTGTCTAGAGCAAAGAAGAAAACTCTCCCTGTAGTGGYCATTCCATACTGCTATCCTGCTGAGACTGGTGTGGGTTCAAGGCACCTGGACTCCCTACTGCCGGGCAATGAAARGCAGAGTGTGTGAAGTACAAGACAGATGGAGAGGGACTAAACACCAYAGAGCCTTTGCAGGAAGGGAAGCAGAAACCCCTTGGTTGCTTGACAGGGACCTGTCAATCTTGCAGCAGACACTGTCTCCAGCCTGTAGAGCYRAACAGGATAGTCCGAGTGAGCGAGGTTTCTATCAGAAAATTACCATTTTTCTCCTTTTTGGTCARAACATGAGCCCAGCCACCCTRTGCTGAAGAAGAGATCTTACCTTTRCCATGAAGGAGCATTCTCCAGGGAACTGAGCCTGTACTCTGGGACAGCTCCAGGGGAAGGCTGAGGAACCTCACACTGGACATACACTTCTTGGGTGAAGGAGGACTCTGGAACTGTGATAGAACACTACCGAATTGATTGAAAGTCCCATTTGGGGGAGTAAGTCTCCCTCTTTCTGTCAGCTTCGGATATCAATGGGACTAGGTTGTACAAACCCCAAAGTGTCTGTTTCCTTCCACAGCAGGGAAGGAAAGACCTTGACCCATCTAAAGAAGGAAAGACCTTGACCCATCTAAGTCATCTGCATGAGAGACAAGATTTCCTGCTCAGCTCTGCCATCATGAGCAGCTCAGGAGTTTTTTGGGGGAAGTTTGTCACTCTGAGAGGTGCACCAGCACAGTGGAAAAAGCTGGCATTATACGGCAGTTGATTGTCTAATAGCTACTGGCAGGTAAGCAGGAGTTCCCTGCTCCCCAGCATTTGAGGAATGAATAGCCTAGCTTTGAGATATGCTTGGAACTTGCAGCTCTTATTGCAGGGGATTGAGGGCATCTGGAGCATGTGCTACTCCTGCCTCAGTTTCCCCACCTAGTTTCTTAGAAGGCATCTGAAGGTCTGGCTAGAGGAGTCCATGAGCCTTTGTGCTGAGGGTGCTGTTATGCTGAGGGATCAGGAGGAGACGGTGTCTCAGGAAGACAGTCAAGAGTGGAGGCCTGTGACAGAGGGCCTGCACACAGAGGTGCAGCTCAGGGCATCCTCTGTCCACTGTCCCTAACAGCTGCACCCTGGGACAGGGCCTGGCACAGCACCTGTGGTGTGCACACCTTGTGAAGCAGAGATGCTCCAGCCTGTGGCCCTGGGGCCAGGGCTAAGAGAGGGGAAGAGAGAAGGATCTGAGTGGGTCAGGGCCCAAACCGCAATAGGAGCTGAACAATGAGGGTCAGAGGAGCAGGGCTGGGGCCAAGGCAACACAAGACAGGGGCTGGGACCRGGGCTGGCAGGAGTTGGGGCCAGTGCTGCATCCAGGTCAATGTGGTATGTGCAATGGGTCCAGGTCCAGGTCTGGGTCCAGGTCCCAGTCCATAGAGACATGGGGTGGGTCTGAGTCTGGGTCTGGTTCTGGGTTTGGGTCCCAGGCCAGGGTGAGGTGGGCCAGGGCCAAGACTGGGGCTGGGGCCAGATCCATTCCGTTCCCCCAGCGGTGTCCCCCAGCTGCCAGCTGTGGCACTGCTGTTCCTCCTTCCTCTGCTTCTCTGCTTCGGCCGCGCTGCCCGGAGATCCYGGCTGTCCCGAATACACCTAGGGAGACAAAGGCATTGCTAATGACGGCAGTATTGCAAAGCGATGGCTGAGCTGCTAGAGCGGGGAGGTTGGCTGCTTGCCTGCAGCGTCTCGGAGATCAACACACCCCCATCAGCAAGATTGTCCTTACAGACCTTGTTGTACCCCTCTGGACATGGAGAGGGGCGAAAGTTGAGATTAGTGCTCTCAGCCCTGTGACCTCTGCTCCTAGCCCTCTCACAGACCAAACTCCACTAAATTTATAGGAAGTCCCTTACTCTCAACTCCWGAGTCAATTCCAGGGAGTTCAGTTTATTTCAGTGCCCTCCAGCTACTGTAGAGGAGCAGGTCTGGGGATGAGCAAGGCAGTCAGGCCAAGATATTTCAGAAGTCTTTAAGAGCTAAGGATGCCCATTCTCGGCTCCACTATGAGTATGCTTCAGGTTTTCTATCTGTGAATCCACCTGTGGGCTTATGCTGCAGTCTCTCATTGTGGTATTTTAGGCTCTCCAGAGTGAACAAAGCAGAAAAGCTTTAGTTTTGTATTCAGATTGTTTTACCTTCTTCAGCTCCTGGGCTTGACAGTGAAATGGAATTATAGAGGAGAAGAGACGATCCACACCAGGGATCCTATTTGGAGCAGAATGGCTATTTGGCTTCAGGTACATCAAGATTTGCTCGTCACCATTTTTTTTTCCTATCGTAACAGCAAACTGGACAAAGGCGCTATAGGACTAACTCTCCTGCTGACAATGACAGTAAAAACAATAGTGCAATGCACCTGAGCTGAGGACAGACATTTCATTCACAATCAGGACTGAAAGAGGCGCTCTGGGAAATAATTGCTGAGCATAGTTTTCAAAGAGGACATATGTCAGGAATTCAGATCACACTTTCCCTCCTCACACTTGTCTGCCAGCAAGTATAGGAAGGAGTCAAAATATTTTTCATTCAGGAAAAAGAATTCACTGGGCTGAATATTTTATAACTAGGATACTACCTGCATCTGTATGTACCACAAAGCCAGGCTAGGAACGGATTGGGAATGGAAGTAACAAGAATACACTGGYACTGTACGCAGTCTTCCTATAAGGAGAGGCACTCCCTAAAATAAATGAATCTAGAAGATTAAAATATACAACAAAATCAAAGAGAAACCAGAAGGAGGTACAAAATAGATCATAGCGATATGGAAGAACAGCTGGAGTAAATTAAGTTAGGTAATTGGAGCAGGATAAGGTAGGTGAGCAGCAAAGCTGGAAAAAGCTATTCTTAGCACAAGCATTTACTCATCAGCAAATGCAATCCTCTTTTTTGCTTGTGGGTGGTCTCTGAAAGGTTTGCCATTTGGYTGAGTCTGCTAGTTATTCAAAATGGTGACACTTTTGTTAGAATGTGTCAGACTACGGCTTGGAGACCCTTGGGAGCTTGCTGGGGAAGCCATACATTGTGCTGTGCCCCGTCGTGTGCAGGTGAGATTGCAGGTCTCTCTGCACCGTACTCRGGAGGAGATAACAGCCGAAGTGCTGCTGCACAGAAGGGCACTGTGGCCTAGAGGACTGACTGACTGATTTAGCTTTGTTTCAGAGCCCCAAAAACTTGCGAGGGGAGGAGAGAGAGATCTCATTTATTTTTTTTTCCAGTGTATGGTTTAGCTTATTAACATGTTATGTTTTCCAGATGGTGTTGAGYTCCTGAACTGTGATTCAACATTATCATCCAGGGACAGTAACCTTGTCAGAGCCTCGAGCTCCTAAGCCCTAAGCCCATCACAGCTGCACCCTGGCCTCCCACACAGGGTCTTTGAAGTTGTCCTTTCTGAAATAGGCCCTGTCTCTGCTGCTTTGTGATGGGATACCAGAACCTCTTGCAGGCACAGAAAGAGTTAAAAGGGAGTTGGC
Source organism: Rhea americana (assembly GCF_003343005.1). NCBI lineage: Eukaryota > Metazoa > Chordata > Aves > Rheiformes > Rheidae > Rhea > Rhea americana. Next base: position 935,625 of record NW_028186367.1, on the reverse strand, counting down.
CTGGGAGAAGGTGGTGAGCTGGAGACAAAGTCCCAGAGACAAGGCAATACAGCCTTACCCTGAACATAGAGGCCATCAGCCCTCCAGCCAGAGGATCCTGGGTTTCCCATGTGAGTGGGTTCTCACCTCCAGCGATGAGGAGGGTGCAGGTCACGCCAGGGAAGCAGCACTAGCTGTCTCTGTGCCTGCATCATACTGCTGCAGACACCATCAATTTTCTTGGGAGCCATGAAGGACAAAGATGTCCCCTAGCTGCCAGCAGCTGCACATGCACAAAAGCAGAGCATTTTCCAAGTTTTTCAGAAGTTTCCCAGTGCTGTGAATGGCCTCCCGGGAGGGGGGGGAGGACAATGCCAAGTAGCTCCCGTGGTTTCACTGCACTTAATGGAGACCAGGCAAGATGTGCAGGTTAATTTACACATCTCTTGTGCAATGGCAGTGTAGAATGAACTGCCCTATTACTGCTGTGACTGCACATGAGGGCACATGTCCTTGTCAGTGTTTGGAACAAAATCCAGCAACCTCAGTCCTTCAAAGAGAGCCACCAACTCAGATGGCATAACCTTTTGGGACAGTTAAGTCTCCTCCATTTGATGATATATCAATTAATAGCTAGAATGAAATAGCATGCTCCAGTTTCTTCTTATTCCTCAACTGTAGAAGAAAATCCCTGCAAACAATTTAGAGTAAATACCTTCATTAAACACTTAAGTGAAGCAGTTAGGATTACAACACATCTGTAAACAGGGGAACAAACACRCAGATATAATCTCATAGCAGAACAAAGCAAGTGCTAAGGGGACATATCTGTATGCATATAAAAGAGAACTCTAATAAAGGCTGATAAGTAAATAATAATCAGAAGGACTAATTAACGTATAAATATGGAAGCCTTCAAACTAYGCTAATTTGCTCTGACCTCATGGGCAGAGAGTACAAGGAGCTGCTGAGAACAGAGTTGAGCCATGACAGACCACCCAACATAGGGAAGAAGGGGTGGACAGGGAGTGACAGCCTCTAGCCAGCAYGGCAAAGGCTGCCCTGGCTCCTCACTGTCCCAGAGTCACTCTGTTCCTTGGGCAGGGGGGGAATTTGCCTCCTATTCTGGATTGGAGCCAGCACAGAGATTTTTACTGCAACCATCTTACAAAGCTTTTTTTGCGGTTGGGTGTATCCAGTCCTTGAACAGTGGCACCAACTTGAATATACAGGATCCCCAAGATGAAGAAGCTTGTGACTGCTTCGTAGCATGGAGAGGRTCAAACCAGTAGTGGTTGAGAATAGTGAGCTGTGCTAACTGAACAGGAATTCAATAAGAAGTAAATAGCAAAAACCRGATCCTCTCCTGGATGAAGGAGCAGTGTTCAGTTTAGCCAGCTGAGTTACGCTGTCTGGGCTCTGGTTCTGCATTTTAAAAGACCTGAGAAGAGAATTATAGACCTAAATCACTACTCCCCTCCTTCCACAGTGTTTAATGTTCAGGGACTCCTTTGTTCAGGACTGCTTGATCAGACACTTGTAAGGGCCTCGTGTTAACAGGCCAAATGAGAGTTTGGGCGGATACCAGTCCAGAATGGTCCCTATCSCTTCACACAACAATTTCTGCAGGGCTGAAAGTGGGAAACCACAGATCAGGGAGATGAAGATGTTTAGCAATATTTCTGTCAGTTGAACTAGAAATACTGTACCTCATCTCTCCAGATCCCTGTTTCAGGGTCCAGGTGTTTCCCAGCTGCCAAGCCTGAATGTGCTCATATTRTTGCAGCAATGCTTTTTTTGTTACAAATGTGTTATTATTTTTCAGCCTGTCCCAGTAAGTCCCTCCTTTTTCTGAGAAGAAGGAAGAGGGTACAGCTGAGGATTCCCTTCCTTGGCAGGAATTTGAGCTCTCAGAAGCAACTTCCAAGCAACTTTGCTTGTTAAAGGTATGAGGAGTGAGCAGCTTCTGTCCACACTTCCTGTTCTCCCTTAGTCTGAGTACAGTTTTCTTATTTTTATAAATAGAGAAGGATTTGTCAGAAGAGGTTACAGCTTTACAGCTTTTATTAGTTCATCTGATGGAGCTCAAAAAAGATGGTCAAGCCTTCAGATGARTAAGACTTTGATCATATCTGTCCTGTGATTGTGTTTGTCAGATCTGGGAGAGGACAGCACTAAACTCTGAGGAGCAAAGGTGCATTTGCCTGARCTGCAGCTAAGATTTATCTCAGAACATCATGTCTAATGACCTGTTATCCCTATCCCCATGTCTGGTCTCATTAAGAAGAACTAACAGCCTAAGGAAATTCTCATCCAAAGAACTTAATTAAGGTGGTGATAAGGTTGTAAGTACCTAGAAACCATTTGCTATCTGGAAGTCTGGCTTTCAATTAATGCAGACTGAGAGAGAGGGGCACACGGACATGAAAGAGCGCAGATGCAGGAGGCACTGATTCTGGACTCAACTCATGGTTGTTTTGCTGAAACCTAAGTCATGAGGTAAGGAATGAGAGATATTTGAGTTGAGAGTGAAGCTTCCCAGACTTCCAGAGAGAGGATTCCCAGTGGGGTTCTCAAGTAGCTCCTGCCCCTTTCAAAACTAGTGCTTGAATATCCCTTTGTGGCATATACGTAAAAGACATTGTCTCTGCAAAATGCCTGCAAGCCCTCTAAAGGTGCTCAGTCTGCCTGTCAAGTACAAAAACCCATGGTGGTAAGTAGAACTTTCACAGCAGAGCATCAGGGACTAGGACAGGATGTGTTTAGGTAGTGGCCAGCTGCAGTTCTTACAGAAAGAAAAGAAGGAAGAGCAGTGATACCCTTTTCCCTGTGCACCATTCAGCTTCGCACACGGAGTTTTAGAGACCTCCTCAGACATGAGCTGCATTACTGTGTCTAATCACTGTAGAGATATTATCTGTATTTCTTGCAGCAATAAATTCCACATCAACGTAGTATTCAATATATGCTGCTATTTGGAGCCTGCCATGCTTAGAGTGGTGKTTTTTTTTGTTTGTTTTGTTTGKTTTTTTTTKGGGGGGGGATACTCTCTTCATATAAGAGTGGCAACATTAGGATGCCTCTAAAAGTGYTGGTGCAAAGCACCCATTTTCCCACTTTTCACCTAATAGATAAAAAGATTGGTCCTGGCTGGCTGAATTAACATAAAGATGTGAAGGGTGCCCGTTTGCTGCTGTTTGAGGATCAGAGTTGTTATTTCACCCAACGCTGACAGTTGAGCTGTTCCAGGATGTCATCTGGAATCACAGCACAGTGGTCACACCAGCCTGCTCACAAGAAAATTAATTCTTAACCAGTTTTAGGCAAGGATTTATGTCTCTTGGAAATGACTGTGTGTGTGACTGTTTTCACTGGTTACTGAGCCAAGGTTAATTCAGTGGGTCTGTGCTGGTGAGTGTGCTTATACCACACTTGCTCAAATCAGCAAGAGAACTGATTCAGCTTCATTTGGCAGGTTAGATGCATTCAGATGAGTGCACTCTAGCTGTGAAATCTGGAGTCTTTCCAATTAGAAATGGCGTATACTGACAGGTCAGCCAGAGCCTTTCCCCCAAGCTTAGGAGTGACTTTACACTACAGAGGATCATTCAGTGGTGGCAAATGCCTGGTACAAAAAAGTCCTTTCTCCAAGTCCCTCAAAAATCTACACCAGTGCACAAGACCAGGCTCCCTAGAGACCACAGCATGCATAGCCAGTATGTGCTGCCTAGGCTTAGCCCTACCTGCTGCTCCCAGTTCCCCTACACTGTCCTATCTCAGTGCCTGCCTGCAGGCTGCCCCTCATGGACACATGCCAACAATTCTTACATCTTCCTCTTTAGCCATGATCGTACCTCTGCCACAGGACTGTTGCACCATAGGAGGCCTGATATGTTCTCCTCTTTTCTACAGACAATCAATACAGCTTGGAAGCAGTGAAGAGCCAGCAAAGCTCCACTAAGTTCCACAGAGCTCTCCTGCATTACACCAGCTACCAAGAATCCTTACTTTTGTTTTTTTTTTCTTTTATTTTGTTTGTTGTTCATTTGTTTTCCTTTAGAAAGGCATCCTTCCTCCTCCCCAAGTGGCTACTTGCAGAGGAATGTTCCTCAAAGAAATCTGAATTGCTATACTGGGTGGGGTGAGGTCAGTGAGATCGAAAAACCTCACCGAAATCCATGATTCCTTTTTCCTCCCACTTTATTTAGTGAACATCAAAAGATTTTGGAAAGTTTATGAAGATGTTCAGAACTTAGATTTTTCTCTCAAAGATAGAAAAGGGCTTCTTTGTTGTTAAAAAACATGAGGACTGGGAAGACATCTTGACCTCTTTTCAGCGAAACCAAGTTGTAGAAAATGCTTCTGAAACTCTAGAAAGGAGAACAAGCCTTCCTTCTGTGATTTCATACTCAAGTTTCATCAGATCCATACAGGGAGGAGTATTAAACCCTGAGTCCTGGCCAGAGTCCAGCACAGGTAATTACATTTCTGCCGACCTGAATTTCTCCAACAGTGTCAATTAAATGCGATGTTCTCCTTTGTTTCCTATCCTCAGTAAAGGCAAACTGTCCTAAGGAGTACGTTCATCACATATTGCTCTTTTTCACAGGGCTGGGCACATTCAGCAAGAGACAACACGATGTCCATTGATTCAAGGGTTGTGATGCTACACTCCTTGTTCCTCCTGCAGAATGATGCTACAGAGGTGTAAAGGGCAGTTACAGGATGATAGCTGAGGAGCTGTAACCCACCCATTTTTTCAGCAAGACTAAATCCAACCCCACCTCCTTCCCCAGTGTGGATTTTGTGGCATTTCYTGGTGATAAAAGTGAAGGATAAGATGGTCCTCAGGGAAAAAGAGGCTGGAGTGTGGAATGAAGGAGAGGGAGGGGGAGAGGGAGAATATGGGAGAGGAGTTTTGAGTGACTCTGGACTTGTTTCCCTGAAAGTCCCTACAGGTTTCATTTTCTTTCCTTTGCCTTTATCTGCAGGGAGTCACTCACCCAACATTGTCTGTGTGGCAGCCCAGAGTCACATACRCTCCCTGAAGTACCTGACTTCCTGGCATAAAGATCTACCTGATAGGAACAAAGGAGCTCATTCTCTGCCTTTATATACCTATTGAAACCACGGGGGAATGGACTTGAGACAGCCTGTAAATTCCACTAAGCTTCACATCTGGGATAAAACCCAAGCTGTTTCCTAGGAGAAAAATGTTGCAGAGACCTTATGTTCAGAGCCAGCTTCATTTTTGCCATAGGCCTGGGAAATKCGGTCACACCTTGTGCTAGTTCTTTTTACTTAACAGCATGGTGTATGGAGGAGGAGGRCAGGCACTGTTTGCTAGCTGCCTGATCCAGCTCCTCCCTGCCCATCTGCAGTTAATGGAAATGGGGCTCTTACTTTTCACATGTATGTAAGCTACAGGATAAGGGACATTTCAACACTTAAGAACTATTCTGAATTTAATATATTCTTTCTTTMTTTATTTTCTGTAATTGTATCAAAGAAAAGAATGTAAATAGGAATTTTAATRAAAGTATAACAGTAACCAGATCTAATCTCTAACCTTTCAAAATATAAAGAAACCATTTCATCTGCTAGGCTGCACAATCTTTCCCCAGAAGCAATGGGAATTTGTGGAAGTTAAATTAAGCATRGGAGTGCTCCCCTCTTGGTCATTGAATGTAAGCAAAACATATTAAGGCTTATTGCAAAGAGAGAATTAATAAAAGCTAAGTGTGAAAGTTTCAAAGTTCAACCAAGTTTGCTAACTAGCTCATATACACAAATGTATGTGTACTGAGACAGCATGCTATATGTCACACCAGCAGGTTCTCTGGTATTTGGCTACTTCCACCGAGAACAGGGAAGGAGAAGTGTGTAAATTCCTTAAAATTGCTCTGCATTCTGAAAAAGACAGCTATTAGAATTATTATTCCTTGGGATCTCAGGATGATTAGATCTGCATACAGCTCCGCAAAAAGCTTTCCAGCATCTGGGCTTCTTGGCCCCCAAGCCCTGAAACAACATATGCAGGTGTCACCTGGTCTCCCAGCAACCTTTCCTTTGCATCTTATGGTCTACTCATCTTGCTGCAAAGGTAGAACATGTCCGTTGATTCCTAAGTGTTTCAGAGCCATGAACTTTTGCACTAAAGGTACAAACATGGCTTGTTATTCTGGTGACATTCCTCTGTTATCAGGCTCTTCCTCTTGTATAGTTTTTGTAAACCAAGCTAGAATAAAATCAGTGTAGGTAATACCAGACCTACTGCAACTGGTCCTGGGGAGTAAGGCCAGAGAGAGAGAGAGAGAGAGAGAGAGAGAGAGAGAGTCTTCAATCTAAGCCCCAGTTACAAATGCTAAATACGGCAGAGGGAGGGGACACAGTGGTATTTGTGTCCTGGGTGAGAAGCAGGGGCAGGGGATGGACAGTTATCCTTGTCGTTACTCCAGCTTATCCGCAAGGTCAGCCCCATAACTGCAGTGGAAGACTAAACAGAACAGAGCRACTTCTATGTTACCAAGGTCAGTTTGACCAGCTCTACCAGGGTGTGGCCTGAAATTACAGCTAGGACTCCTCTTGTTCCCAAATTATGCCTTTTTATTATGCCTGTTTATTTATCAAACCCCACCGTGCTGTTGGTCATAAGCTTTTGGAATCCTTCATTTTTCCATACTGCTTTTCTACTACTCTAGGTTCTGATTTCCATCAGTTACCATCAAGTTTCCCTTCCTCAATCCTCTCTTTTAACCTGGTACTGGACATCTGGGTTCAGAGGACTTAGCTGTAACCCTACGATATATTGTCTCTAAAGGTGCAGCTTTGACTGATGCTCACTAAATGAGYGAGTTGTTACTGCTGCACAGTCACTTTCAGGTGAGATATACTTTGGCAAAGTGGCCTTGAATCATGTGAGCATTCCCACAAATACTACTATAGCTTACAGGCATTGCACATCTTTGATTTGTGTTCATTTCTACAGGCATGTAAGTYGAAAAATATGCAGGGAGTGAAAGAATGCAAACCTGACAAATGTGCTCTGCACTTACCTAACCAGAACACTGAAACAGATGCAGATTTACTTTCATCCCCAATCCTTTCCAGCCTCCATTTATGGTGAAACTAACCCAATTTTATGAAGCATTTTGATGTTCACAGAACCACAAAACCTGACAAAATACGGTCCTTTCGGTGCATCTCTGCCCAGCTCTTCTGCACACTGTGCCACAGCTGGGGATAATGCCTGCCCTCTTCTGGACTGCTCTGAGAGTTCTGCTGGCTGCTGACAGCAGCAGTTACACTCCTAGAATATGCTTTCGGCTCGTTAAACAACAGAAGTGGCAGTAGCGTAAAGATATAACAAAAAGTTCCCATGAGCCCTGAGGATGTGGTAAAGGCACCCTGCCTAAGCAACAGCACCTACCTTCAGCACACCAGATCTCCTCCTCCTGCTGGCCTCTTGCTCTGCATTTTGACACTGCTGTATGTAGAGAGTAAAGTTTATCCAGTCCTGATGTACCAGTAATGTTTCCATTCCTTTGTCTTTTCTAAATTTTGGTTAGGTTTTCTTTGGTCTCACTCACAGCTTTGGGAAATATTAGAGTGTTCTGATCTCTGTTCAGAAGATTTCAGGTTTCACTCACTTTYCAGACATTCACCTATATTCAGCTGCAAAGAGAAACAGATAGACCCAGGGGGSCCCAGATTTGGGTCCCAGCACACCCTGTCTTTGGGAGAAGGTTTCAGAGTGGCTACAGTGGCCCTGGCACAGTTATTTCTTCTCGACACCAGATGTCCAGCTTTCCATCCATGAACTGGGCACCAGGGGTTGCCTCCAGCTGCAAGAGAAAGGCAATCCACCAGCATGAATCTTGCTACCACAGTCACATGGAGTTTGGACAAATATTCCTGACCCTTCTCTTCCAGTGGGGTCTAACTCAGACACACTGTGCAGCACGATGGGAACAGATCCAGAAGCCGCTGTCCATGTGATACCTGCTGTAAGCACATCACACTTTGTTTTTCCCAGAACTTCTTAAAGAGCTTTTGCAAATTCAGGCAGCACAGCTTCCCTGTGTCTCTGTGTCCTGACTACAAAGGAACCCTCATAGGCTAGGCATAAAATACAGGAATCCAATTGTTCTGCTCAGTTTCAGCCTCCATTTTAGCAGCCTTCTAGTCCCACAATGCCAATGACCTGGCCTACTTTTGCTAAACAACAGTTCTGTTTCTTTTCTTTTCTTTTCTTTTCTTTTCTTTTCTTTTCTTTTCTTTTCTTTTCTTTTCTTTTCTTTTCTTTTCTATTCTATTCTATTCTATTCTATTCTACATCTTATCTATAGGATTTTACTGTGTGCCTACCACAGTAGCTTCTTTGCATCCTCTAGAGCTACTGTGAGCACAATGTCTGTCCTCTCTTCAGGAAAAGCTTATGTAGTCAAGTATCTTATCTGGTATGTTTTGTTTTGTTTTGTTTTGTGTGTGTTTATGCTAATGAATGTGGCTCTTGAACCCTGGAGCAGTACCAGGGAGGCAATGATCTTTAACCTCTGTAAAGAGGTCATTCCGGGTACCCTGAATACCCATGTCATCTGCAAGAGAGAACAGAGACTCCTTACATGTCAGAAGTGAAAGCAAATTTGTTATGACCTGCGTAATAGAAAAAAATAAATCAAGCAGAAAATACAGTGGCAATCTTAATCTATAGAAGGTACACAGCAGTTGTGCATGCGACCTTTCCTCAGAGCAGGCTGAACCCTGTTTGTAAACTGTTCGGCTATTCCCACCTGCTCATGAACAGCTCTGCCTTACTCAAGTTTGGATGCATTAGTTCTTTATTCCTAACAGGCTGTTGATTCTTTGGAAAAAGCAAGAGAAGCCTCTTTCATGAAAGAAGTACCAGCTGTATCAATCAAGTGCTCAGGTACTGTTTAAGAAGTAATCATTAATGCCTGGGGTCCGGTATAACCAGTTGTGAGCTGATCTATTTTCCAGAGTCTCTACTGGAGTTCAAGAACATAGAAAAGCACCTAAAAGGTGATCCTAAACAGGGTAATATTTTTAATGGAGCAGGAGGATAGTTCTCTCCATGACTGATGTCACTTCTGTCATGCACATGCACAACTGTGCAAATGACTGGTCAAGATACAAAGCTTTTTGAAGTATAAGTGACAGCAAAAAAGGTGATTAGTAGTACTTTTGGTCTTTATCATGACCACAGACACAGCTATGAGTGATTTGTTGTGTTTGGTTTGCCTCTCGCAGCTGGCATTTTATGATTCTGGTGATCTGGCTTCCATCCTGTTTGCTCATTTGATGTAGGTATCAGAAAACCAAGGAGACTGGGAGGTATTGTTTRAGTCCAGAGTCTGAGCAATCGAGCCTAATCACTCAAGTCTTTGATGCTCCATTCTGTGAATGTAGGAGTATAAACTGAATTTGCTGGAACCCATGTCTTCAGGGTTACAGCGAATGAATGGATTTTTCTCCTGTGTTGTAGTAGCTGGGAGTGCTTAACCATAGCTCTCTTGAGATGTGTCTGTCAACCAAAGAGGTCTGGATTGCTCCCAGTCTTGAGATAGGGCTAAAGTCTTCTTGCAAGGATAAACCAAGATCTGTGGGAGGGACAGCAATGAACTATAACAATCCTTGGTTGTCTGTGCAAAGATGAGGTCTGGGATCACACAGACAATCTTCCCATGTGTGGTAGGCCCCTGATTTCTAATGTATGATGAATATATTCTGATAAAACTGTCTTGTCTGAAGAACCTCCCTTGGATAAGATGTTTGGAGAAAATCAAATGCCTAGTCACATCACTCCGAGCCTACCTGAGCCTGTGTTATCCTTAGCATCCTGAGTGAAAGGGGTGTGAACACAGAGCCTGCAGAATTAYGGAGACAAGAGGCCATCATGGGAGAGGAAGATATCTGAGTTCTTTATCATATTATTTCTAGCTTTAGAGGAAAGCCTGTGATCATCGACACCAACGATAAAACCTCTCATTTTGTGTTATCATCATCTGCATCCAGCCTGTGGCTAGGTAATGACTTGCGCACGGTGTTGGATGCCTGCAATCTGGTTCCTTCCATCTGCTTCTCTGTTGATTTGGACAGTTCCTCCTGATTTAAACTGGTTGATGATGAAGTGCCTTGAGCTATAGGATAATATAAGTGGAAGAGCGATAGCTAGGATTGCCAGATTCCTTGGGAAAGTTGTATCTATCAGACACAGAGGGAATGGTGCCCTCTTAAGCCTGGGACAGAGTAGGGGAAGGAGAAGCCTGCCCATATGGGCATAGCCCATATTTCTGTAATTTCATGAGTTTCCTGCCTGTCTGTCTGGTTTCTATCCACTCTCTGTCTTACACCTGGAATTAGCAGCCTTCTGCTTGTAACAGAGTTGGGATCCCCTCTGTACCTCCTCTACATTCATAAAGCATGCCGATATCTAGTTAAGCAAGAAAGAATTCAGCTTCATAGAAATAATCCCAAGCACTCCTATTATTAGCTTTTTGTGGCTATATTTTGTGGTTGTGAGAGAAGTGATGAGAACAYAGTTCCATAATGGTAACGGAAATAACAACAGTGACAGTCATGGTGCTCAAGAAGAAAGCACTCATCGGATTTGCTTCTGTGCACATACATCAGATGGGGCAAGACATCTACATGCTAATGCTTGACTGGCACATTACCCCTGACAGGTTGAGAGACCCAGCCTGTAGTAAAGATCCAGTTTGCAGTAACAAAGGCAGAAAGCCAAGGCAGATTGAAATTTCCTCCCTAAACTGGCAGACAGGTCTGGAGAAACCATTTCACAATGGATATCAGTAAAGGAGAATAAGCCCATGCCAACGTATTCCCTTCTCACTGCCTAGCTTCCCAGGGGATGCTATGTACTGCAGTGAACAGTGAGAGGGTCTCCCTTGTGCTAGATTTTCTATCTCTATTAACGAGGAATCACAAGATTTCACAAACTGCAGTGCAAACATTGGATAAAATCCCTCTAGGTGATGCAAGGCCTAAAGGAAGGACAGTGGGAGGGACCTCAGAGCAGGCTGACTGCATGTAGGTCTTCTTCCATGCATGGAGGAATGAGCRAAATACTTTTGGTACTTTTACACTAGTATCTTTCGTGCAAGTATGTTTTACAAGAGTTCAAATGAGGGAGAAAAAAAGCATCAGAAGGTGAATGTATGAGCTCTGCAGGCACCAATATTGCCCCCTCCCTCAGTCCATACAGCTTTACTGAAGGATCTTTGTGGGTTCAGCTTGTCAGCTTTATGTCAGAGCTTCTCCCATGAGGAGAAGACACTGAGTGACAGAGCCTGCCTCTGTGGGCATCACTCYAGGAATTTCCAGGGATGTGGAAGACCTGCGGATTCAAAGTACTTTCTGCAGCCTTCTCTGTAAGAAGATCTGGATGTATAATGAGGAATCAGTCATTTGCAGGATGTTTCTTTGTGCTCTGTTTACAAATGGTCCAAATGGACATTTTAAATAACTTGCAGTACAAGTGCATTGATGAACTATACAGCCAAAGCTCAGTGATCCTGCTCCTGGTGYGCTTGGCTTTCCAAGCTGATGGAACTTCCTGCTGCCAACGTTGCTGTAGACAGCATCATCATTTTGATCCCCCCAAGTTGCATAGCTGGATAAATTATCTAGAAAACTGTGTACATAGATGTCAATGGCCCTGGCAGTCACCTCTCCAACCCTGTCCCCCCACAACCACCAACAAATGAGACAGAAAACAGAGGCTTAAGAGGTGAAAATGCTCCAAAGAGATACATTCATCACTGCTATCATCAYAAGCCTGTGTCATCCACTGCCACTGTGGCTAAAAGGGTAGGAGGAGTCAGAAAGTAATAAGATGTTCCCAATGGGTAAGCATATTCACAGTTCTTACAACTATATAAAATATATATAAAACACAGAATTYTCTCAAGCTGCAGGACATAAATAAACTGTTAAAAGTTAATGAAGTGTCCCTTGTGAGAGTAGATTTCTTTTCTCTTCCTTTGAAGCGGCTGTTCGGGACACTGCATAGGTAGCTGATTCCATCTGGCACTGCCCATGAGTCTCCTGCCCTCTCAGGGCCCATTCTCACTGCATTTGTTCCCATCACACTTCCCAGTCTGTTTGGTTTCTATCCACTCTCTGTCTTACACCTGGAATTAGCAGCCTTCTGCTTGCAACAGAGTTGGGATCCCTTCTGTACCTCCTCTACATTCATGAAGCAAGCTGGTAACTAGTCAAGTAAGAAAGAAAATCAGCTTCGTAGAAATAATCCCAAGCAGTCCTATTATTAGCTTTTTGTGGTTACATTAATTTTAGATGAAAAATTAGGTCCAAAGCTCATTTTAGTAAAGATTCACGGTCACAGTTTAATTCCCTGATGAGAAAGACTCAGCTTTTGAGCACATTAGACTCATTACAAACTCTTCACAAAGTCATCAGAGTCCAACAAGTGGTGGTAGGAAGAACAGGCTAAAGGTGAATGATTCTGTGTACAAATTAGATCAAATAGAAGTTACAGAACCTGCACTTCCCTTCACTGCCAGCAACCATGGGATTTCCAACAGAGAGGTAAAAGCAGCAGAAAAACAGAYAAACCAGAAAGCAGCTCTGAAACAGGCATACTGATAAAAACAACCTACGGAGGATGAGATTTGAGATAAAAGAGAACGTGTTAGAGATTTTGATGAAGTTAGGGAGTGGAGCTGTAAKCGGAGTAATCTTTCCTGAGTATCCTGTCACTGTCATCATGGTTTCATTTGAACCAGAATCCTTTTCTCCCACAAATGTCTCAGTTCCTGCTCCTTTCTTTTGCATCCAGCAACCAGCTGCAAGCCCCAGGAAATTTCCAAGAAACTAATACCACTCCTCAGTGTCTGTTTCCTTCCTTCCACAATTCCTTTAGCCTCATCCATCCCATTATTTAAGGTCAAGACAAGGTAAAGGAGTTATAAAGGAGATCTGTGGAGACCTCTTCCTTCTTTAGCATACTTAGTTGTGAGGATRTATTGAACAGAAGGGGGCAGAGGTATCTGGATGTTTCATTATTACACCRGTCCAATACAGCAGGAGAAATATCACAGTAGCATGTAAAGTCCAAGCCACAGAAATGCTGGATGCTGTACAGGCACACCAAAAAACATCAAGTCTCTGACCCCAAATATTCTGTACGGCAGAATAGCATTTAGTGCTATTCTTCAGGGATAYTGTTCTGCTAGATATTTCCTTTGTCCTTTTTACATTTGGCCCAAAGSACAGATGAGCATCAATACTGTTTACATCTCAAGAACGACAGATTTTGTCGTAGAATACTGCCTTCAACAACTAATCTTGGCCATGTGAGAGAGAATGCTGTGTCTTCTCTAAGTGATAACTCCTCTCYTTAGAACAGTGCTTCTGCAAAGACCTTGGTAACTGTATCAGTATGCAGGAAAGAATCAAATGAGGGGAAGATGCAGATTTGTACATCCTAATGTCTTATGCACCTTGTAAAGCATCTATCCCGGAGAAGGAGGGGTGAGAAGAAGAGCTCCAAGGGAGTTCTGGGCTGGAGGTCCTTGATGAGGTCAACGAAGCCATGCTGGGCAGAAAGAAAGATCACAATKCTTGGAGATTCCCTTCTAACATCAGCCAAATCTACTGCTTCCTCCTCCAGACCAGTAGGAAGGAATCTGCTCTACAACATTTGGCTTAAAGTTTTGGAGGAGATCCTACAATGGGATCAGCTTTCCCCCAAAATGTGCTGCAGGACAGGTGAGCTGGACTCCTGGTATGAAGGAAATGTGCTAAACCAGTTCATACCAACTCTTTCTGGGTGGTCACACATCACACAGGCTGTTTCTTTCTGCCTCACTTCCAAGTCTGGGGTCAGTTACTGTTGGTGGCCGAGGCTGTTGAGTCACCAGTGAGACCTGTGCACATCACTGAACCAGAGTGAATGAACAAACAGGAATGAGGAGAGTATCTGATTTTCCCAGCAGTTCCACAGCATAAGAGCAGATTTAGTGGTAGAGCCAAAGCTTCTTTTGTTAGCCTCACAGCCCATGGTTCTCCTAAGAAAGGTACAAAATTCCACTGATTGTGAGCTGCAGACATTTAAACCTGTGTATCTTGGGGAAATGTTTCACAAGGTRTGAGGTAAAGATCAGGAGATTTTCAGGGATGTTTTCCGCTTTCCACTGGTTCCTTCCCCTGCCCTGCTCTCCTGATGACTGCTTGTCTACAGCTAGAGGATATCACTTCAGTTCTAGTCTCKATGTGCTCTTCTTTACTATGATTCCTCTCTGTCCTCTGTGTGTCCTTACAGCTGGCAACACCTTGTATGTCTTCAGAAAATATTTGTAAAAGCTTTAGTTTAGTTTGCAGTCAGACACAGGGGAAGCACCAGAACTTTGAGGAAATGCAGGCATGAGGGCCCAGCGGCTCACAGCAGTGAAACCTTCTGCTCCTGTAGGGGAGGCTCAAACCTCCCTTAATAAACCTGCGGTGACTGTGGCTCTGTCACTACGGGTATAGCTAGCCCAGGGAATTGTTAGTCTRTTCCTAAGGCACAACCTGAGTCACCTCAGAAGAGAGCTGATCAGAAGCAGTGGGAAGGGTATAGGGCAGGTTAGGGTGGGTGCTGCCTTCTCCTCCTGACCTGAGGGCAATGTCAGAGCCCTTGCWGCAAGGAACCAGGACACAGCTGGGCTTGAGGCAGCATGCTGCCAGATGCCAACAGCCCTGGTGAAGCACAGCAATCCCAGGAGAGTCTGGGAGGCACCTCTCTGTCAGTAGTGGGGGGGGAGGGAGAGGGAGAGAGTTGCAGGATGATGGGGCAGCATGGCCGTGGCCAGCAGCATGGCCCGACAGGCCTGTGGGTAACAACTGTCCAGCACCCAGACTATGTTTCAGGCACTGCCTGGGCCAGAAACCTCTCAGAGGAGGCAAGGGAGCTCTACGTCCTGAGTTGCCTGGGCCAGACCTGCTTCTATACCCAGGCCCCATCAACCATTGCAGCCCACATGGGTCTATAGGGTCCACCTGACCCAACAGCCTGCAAACACCTACAGAGTCTGCTCACCCACATCCACAGGGACCATACACTCTGACAGAGACCATATCCCTGAATATATTCATAGAATCCATAACTCTCATACACACTTACAAAGATTTTTTAGTCCTCAGACATCCATAGGGACTAAATTTCCTGCATGCACTTATAGGGACCATAACCTCATGGATACCTATAGGACAATACTTACTACATACACCTATAGGGACCAAATCCCMTGTACACATCAATAGGGACCATTCCCCCCACCATGGCCCTGTAGGGTCCATTACCCCACAGACACTTATGGGAACCATACAGATTACTGACTCAGAGGGACCGCACTCCCTGAACCCCTCTGTAAGGACCAGAATCCGTGCATGTCTACAGGGACTACACAGCACACCCATCCATAGGGATCATACCCCCTGCACACATCTGTAGGACCGTAACTCCATGCACCATACCTCGCACACGCTCATGGGGACCACCGCTCCTGCACACGCCTGTGTAGACCTACAGGAACCATAAGGCACGCACACTTAGAGGCACCAGAGCGCGCACACCCTCGCAGCCCGCTCGGGCAGGCGGGGCCGCGGGGCGGCGCGGTCCGGTGCGCGCTGCCCCGGGCGGGCCGAGGGGGTGCC
>NW_028186367.1:841512-919193 GCF_003343005.1 Rhea americana | reverse complement strand
GGGCAACCGGACCCAGGGGGCGGCGGCGCCGCGGCGCACCCCCAAACCGGGCAAGGAGCTCCTCAACCAGACGCTGCCGGGTCCGGGGGCGGCCGCCCCCACGGTGCTGCCCGGGCGCGGCAAGGGCGCGGGCGGCGGGAGGACGCCCCCCGGCGGCGGGGGCGGCGGCGGGGCCTCGGCCCCAGCGCACGAGACGTGCTGGGGGTACTACGACGTGAGCGGGCAGTGGGACAAGGAGTTCGAGTGCAACAACAGCCTTACGGGGTTCCGCTACTGCTGCGGCACCTGCTTCTACCGTTTCTGCTGCAACAAGCGYGCCGAGAAGCTCAACCAGAGCCTGTGTCGCAACTACAAGAGCCCTGAGTGGGCCCACCCCACCACCTCCAGCGGTGCWCTGCCCGCCGACGGCAGCAACGGCGCTGACGGAGATGCCAACAAGTACGACCCGGACAAGGACAGCACCAATGCCACCGTATACATCTCATGTGGGGCCATCGCCTTTGTGCTCATCGCTGGGGTCTTCGCCAAGGTGGCCTACGACAAGGCACGGCGCCCGCCCCGGGAGATGAACATACACAGGTGCGATCCTCCCCCCTCTTCCAGCACCCCTTGTGTCTAGGGACACTCTCTTGACCAAAGGTTTTCCCTTCGCATTGTCTGTGCAAAGGTTCCCCTTCCAGAACATCTGTCCAAGGATTCCTCCATTGCACTGCCTGTCCAAGGGGTCCCCCTTTGCACCATGCATCCAAGAGTTTCTCTTTTGCACTGCCTGTCCAAAGATTTCCCCTTTGCACCACTTGCCCATGGGTACTCCTTCTTCCCAATCTCACCAGGTGTTCCCCTTTGCACCATCTGTCCAGGGGTTATCCTTTTTCACCATCTGTCCAAGGGTTTCCCCTCTGCACCATCTGTCCAGATACCTCTCTCTGAGACCTCCCCTCCAGGCCCTTTCCCACTTCCCTACCAAGGGTCCCTCTGCACTGCCCGTCCAGGGGCCCATCMTGGTGCACCTCAAGCCCTTCCATCCTCAGGGAAGCACCGTGGGACCTTCTCCTACTTCCTTCCCCGGCACCGTACACAGCGCTGTGCCGTGAGTGGGTCGGGCCCGCTTCAGCACCGGCGCCGCGGACAGCTCCGCCGCGCCCCGCACCGCTCCGCGCAGCAGCGCGCTCGCTGCCGCCCCTCTCCGCGGAGCTGCCTCCTCCCCGTCCCTGCTGCCCTTCCCGGCTCCCTGCCCTCCCCCGCCGGCTCCCGCTAATCATCTCGAGGTGCAACAGAGAAGCTCCAAATTCCGGGGATACTTCTCCACTTGGCCCTGAATTCTCCTGATGAGAGGCACTCCCTGGATCCACCAGGGAGAAGTTTTRAAACTGCCAAGGAAATTGCTCTATGTCCTCCAGGCAAGCCCCCTTGCCTTGCAGTCCCAAAGGRTATTTGGGGAAAGAATATAAGGGAATTCCCCCCCTCCCTTAAATCAAGATAACTCAGGCTACTAGCCTGTTTCTTCTACCTGTCTACTAGGGAAGTAGTTTGATATCTTATTTGCAATTATTTTATGTATTTTTGTTTTAATGCTTTTCATTAGATAAAATAGTTCAAATGTGTTAGGAAAGTCCTGTTTAAAAGCTAAAGCTCGGGCTTCCATAATACTTCTCCTTTCAGACAAATGCAYGCACTTTTACAGCTCACACTTATTTTTGGTGAAAAAGTCCCTCCAAATGATGTGTGCTTCTCATATGCTGGGAGTCCAAGAGGTTCCCACATCTAAACATATAAACTGATGAAGAGTTTCTTTATAAGAGCAGTTGGTAGCACACTGATGGGAAGAGTACCTATCTCTTGCAGCTCATGCTTAATTTAAATAATTTTAATTAAAAACTTTTAATCAAAACAAACAAAGCCCTTAACTATATGTTTAAGGCTGAACTTCAAATGGAGTTAGCAGTCTAACTGTAGGAACATTATTTTTTAYGCAGAAAAAGAAATGAAAAAGTGTCACAATTTTTATTTGTTTGKTGAGATCTGTTTTATTTAGTCTCCCCTTTTAATATGACTACACACATYCATGCGGGTGGGTGTAAATTGTCACATTTTTAATGAGGCCAAAAAGTAATGTTGCTTTACATTTGCTGAGGGTCTAGCCCATGTTTTCTAACACAAATGCCACTGCTGTGAAAAAATAACTATGCACTGTTAAAAACATTGTAGTATTCTGAGGTCACTTATGTCTGTGCAAAATACATCTTGAAAGCAGCTTAGTCAGGAAATAGATTATTTTTCATATTTTCTTAAATAATGGCTTCTTCCACAATTGCCCAGCTCTTTTGGTTTCAAGACAACTGTGCCCATTTATAGCAACCATGCAGTCTTATCTTCACACTGAATTTGGAAATTTGACACTGATGCCCATATGTTACTTTTGCTGTAGCTCCAGCGTGTTGCAGGGTTGGATCCTACACCCTTTGAAATCAGAGACAGTGTTGCCAGACTTGTCTAAATTATTCCTGATGTTTTCATTTCTTTGATGCTTGCTTTTCTTTATTTAGATAAGTTCTGGTAAAATGATTCACCTATGTGTGTAAGTATGAATGGCAGATTGAGTGCTTGGAAAGCTTGACTTTCAGTGCATTTTAAGGAATTGATTGACTTCTATAATATGATAGCTGGTAAAAGATTATACCTTTTGGAGATGTGCTACCTGAACTTGATCAACATTGCACAATGGCTTAAATATTATGAAGTGCATTTCCAGCAGATAAGGTCTACATCAATCTACATCATTCTAAGGAATAGTGCTATCTAAAATCTAAACAGAATGTAAATATGTGGTGTGGAATAGTTTGTCTTTGTTTGCCTCTGAGCACTACTGCTGAGTAACAGTGAAGAATAAAAAACAAAGTGAACAGAATGTAGTCAGATATTTATATCTTTTTGAGGCTATGTCAATTGGAGTTAAGTATAACATCCAGAACAATTCACTGTAGTGATGACAAGTGCATTAAAATCTCAGTGAGCATCCCACCAAAATCTCTGGAGTCAGAAGAACAACAGTTTAAACAAAAATCATAACAGTCCTAGAAAAACCCCATCTTGAGCACTATTCTGCACTCAAGGAGATTAAGCAAGACTTCTTCACACTTCAGCACAAACAATATCACACTTTAAATTTTGTTTTGTAGTAAAGAGATACAAATGGTTGGTCGGCAGAATTGTGTGTAGATGCTATGTCTTTGCAAAGTTCTCATTCAGTTTTTAGAGAAAATCCTTGTTAACACAGTTAGAACAAACATTTTGATRGATACAGGGCTCATTTATGGCTTTTGATAGAAAGGAGAGCTTACACATTCACAGCAGAGCCATCGCTCTCATGTGAAACGAAAGGCCGACTGTGCATTGAGATATGCGTGTGCAGTTCAGGACTGGAAAGTCAGGCTTGTTTGCAGGCACTAGCAAGCACTTTTAATGTAGAGGCGCTGCTGTGRTTCTGAGATGAGCAGTTTTAGTAACTGATACTTAGGTTAATTTCTAAGAGTAGTAAGTAAAAGTGCTTGAAAAAACCAGAAGCTAAAATATTCATAGTTTACAGAAACATTTGCAGTGCCTTAAACCTAACAGATATTTTAATGATTATAGTATCTTTCAGCCTGACTATATATGACTAACTCTTGTCTGAATCTCTAAATCTTGCTTCAGAGTTACATAGACAAAACTAATGYGTGTTGGGCTCTAGACAGAAACAGAAGCTGGTTTCAAAGAATTTTACCAAGCAGTGTTTTATATGGTGTTGCCCTCCATCCTCTGACTGCATTTTTATGGACAGTGGTCAATTTTCAGGATTTCTTTTTTTTTGATGAAGTGGGCAGAGTATTTTCCTTAATTTAAGTATGAGAACCAATTAGGAAATCTGACAGCAGACAAGAAATCTCAGTAGTTTATTTTTAAAGCTGGTCTTCTGTAGTAAAGAAGGATGACCTAGAATATTCTCTTCCAGTACTCATGACCCTCAATCCCTGTACTACAGTATATAAATAATTCAGTGCCAGTAGTATCACTCCATGACCCCTATTTAGCCCTCAGCAGCAGTAACCATTGCACTCRTTGCACTCATTACCCAAATAAGAATGCACAAATTTGAAAACTCTTTATTGTTTACAGCTAGGGTTCGAAATGTTACCAATTGCTTGCCACATGGACAGCCAGAGCCCTCCCTTGTTTGCAAGCTGGAGACAGATAGTGGCAGTGATGGCCCTGGGGCAGCGGTGGAAAGCCCAACTGTTTCTCTTGTAGCTACTGAAAAGTAGTTCTGTGATTTTTCCCAGCAAACTAGATCTGTCCCCTGTTAAAAGGCCATCTTCCACATCTGTCTCTGCATCATGTGGGTCCAATGAATGCTTTAGCTTCTGAAACGCAGAAGAGAAAAAAGCACCTTCTGGTCAGGGAGTTTGAAGTTACCCTAGTCCCAGGTCGTATCTGTTACTACAAAGAGAATTATTCGTGCTATTCTTTTCTTCAGTCTCTGCTTCRCATTCTCTATTCTGTGAATAAGTGACCATTTTTATAAATGAACAGCCTTTTTCCAAGGAGCAGCCTCAGTTAAATAGATCAATTTCTTGCCATATTTACTCTGCAGCTCTGAATTTCAACAGAAACCTGAGGCAATGGGTCCGTTTGTTCACAGATCCAGCAAGGCTGCACTGTTTTGCTCTCTTAAAATTTTGGAGATTTCCTCTTGCTGCAGGCTGCATCTCAACACAGCACTTGGGCTCTAAGGTTGCTAGAGGAAACACTGGAGAGAAGATAGTTTCAGGCCTCTTCACTAATGGAGGAGCTTGTAAAGCTACCTACCTATAGACTTGATTTTGCAAATTGGGATCAGAGCTGGTTCTGCTCTGCTCTTGGAGGTGTGCGTTCCTTGAGCTAAACGATAAAATTTTATGCCTCTTCAGGGCTGTGGAAGAGTGCTGTGAACACACACCTGGCCATATGGGCTATATACAAGATTTTCTGATGCTGTTACCATTTTTTTTCCTCTTTCCGCTGGTTTCTTATTATGCTCTGCTTATTTTTACTCCACTCTGCCGTATTTATCTAAGTCACTCATGTGTCTTTCATATGCTCTTTGCCCTGCWTTCTATTATTTATTCCTGATGGCTTCTGTTTTTCTTCTCTAAAAAGTACCCTGTTTCTACCATAGGCACAGAATATAGGCCACAAATAGATGCTAGACTTGATTAAGTTAAAATAGAAAAAGGCACCATCTTGTTACCTCAGAGAAATTACTCATAAATATTTCTTCTCTTTC
Organism: Rhea americana; assembly: GCF_003343005.1. Lineage (NCBI taxonomy): Eukaryota > Metazoa > Chordata > Aves > Rheiformes > Rheidae > Rhea > Rhea americana. The sequence continues at coordinate 913,891 of NW_028186367.1, read as the reverse complement.
AAACTGGACTCTATTCTAGTGTAATTCCCATACGATGAGAAGCCCTGAATCTAGTCTTGTTTTCCAGTGATGAACTGCCCATTTCCAGCTAGCCGAGTCAAGATGAGATATACGTTTTTGTGCATGCACTTGTACAAAACATTTTTCCTTTTACTTCACCTACATACATCAGGGAAAATTCAGTATGAGGCTGTGGTTACAGTTCACACAGTTTGGTGGCTGATTTTTGCCATACTTTCCRTGCTGACTGTGTCGTCTAAAGAATCTGGCTTTGGTAACAGCACAGAGGCTGCCTGGCKGCAGACTTCCACTGTCTCTATTCCACTGTCTAAAAGAGTCCTCTTTTTCTCTTTTTGAAGTTCACTCAGTAAGAGCGGCTACTCTCAGAAACCACACTCCMTTCACCAAATCTTTTCGGTGTCTCTGATTCCCATTTATTTAACATTTTTCTGCTTTCTAATTATCTTTCTCCATTAGTAGCCCTCCATCACAAGGTGTCAAGGGAACCCTGTCTAGCTCTGAACTTCTGTTTCCTTTAGTTTTGCAGTCTCTCATATCCTTAACTATTGGTTGATCTCTATGTCTTTGGAGATCAGAAGCCTTTTAAAACTTCTATTTCACATAARAAGATCTGAACCTTATCAGGAAAACCAGTCTGACTTTGCTATTCCTTGCGTGAGTGATCTGCATTTCCTTAGATCTGYGTGTGCTGTATAACATGGTGGTCTCAAATGTCTCATTACCCAGGCAGATGAGCTTGGCATTCTTTCACAATAAATATTTTGCTGCAGTTTTAGCCGTTGTCCTATTTCCTTTATGTTAATGATAGAGCTCTTCAGAGAAAGTCCAGTTTTCTTTGATAATTTTGAAATCTCTTAGTTGTGCCTACAACATAGAATTTGGTGCAAAATAGMTATCTTGCGGAAGCAACTGCTATGTGTGCACTTACTTATTTTTCAAGGAAAATATACAGTAAGCACTGTAACAGTTTTTGTCCATGCACACATGCAAACAAAAGCAACAAACAACAGAAAAATTGCACTAGCTGAGCTCAGCATAATTTATGTAAARATTTTCATGACTCTAAAGTCTCAAGCAAGACCTCCTATTTTATTTTATCTCCTCTCTCTGATCAGACTCGTGTCTTTTTCTGTAGAACAACACTATTTCTGGTTCTTTCCAGCATCCAAACTGGACACATCATTCCCAGATATGTCACTTTGCCATGTTCTCACTGTAGCTCTCTTAAGCAAAGTAGGACTATGCCAGGTTAATAACTGGGCAAAAGTCTAGCGAGGGAAGCACTGATGCTTTGAGGAAGCGGTCTTGATAGTACAGCAGGTGGCAGCCTGCTCTCTGGCTTGCTGTGAACACAACACCCTCGATGATGCTGGGGGAAATAACTGCTGGAGGCATCAACATCTTAGTGCCACTCACTGTTCCTAARTAGCCTGTGGCTGCGTTTTAGAGGTAGATCTTTACCATTGGTGCTCTGGCCACCTTCTGTTCAGAATAACAGCACTCTGTAGACAAAAGCAAGCTGGAAATCTTCATATTTACCTTCTAATTACAAAATCTTTATGTAACAGTTTTTGTTTGTTTGTTTTTTACTTTGGACCTGATGTGTGATTGATATTCCAAAGCTGCTAGTACTGAGTAGAGCTGCTACTGTGAGTTTAGCAATTGTAATAAATCCCATGCCTACATCATAGTTATATTTGCAGACTTACTCTATATGTACAGCAGCATTAGATGTGTAAAGCACTTCAGACTCCTTGTATTAAGATGCACATTCTAAATACTGCTGGTATTTACTACCCTCAATATATACACTAGAATAAGGAACTTGTCTCAAATACAAGAGCTTTACTTTCCTGTTAGTGATTCCACCTCACCTTTTAAACACAAGAGGTATGGTGGCCTCCCAGTAACATTTGTTTCTTTACTGATTTTTCAGTAACTTCTATGCCACTTCTGTTTTATCTGAAACATCTGTTTTATATGCATACAAGAAAAATTATGTGTATCTATAATGTAATAACATTACCTGCATGTTAGTTTTGAATTCACCAAAAAGAGAGAGTCAGGAATAACTCAAACCTCACTCCTGTTATCATAATCTATGGTGAATATCTAGCTTTTAGTATATACTTAATTAAGCTTTTAATGAAATTTATTCTTAAAGCAGGACTTAATCATCAGGAGATTCGCAGATAATTATTGCTTATGACTTCAGTATTTTTCAGAAGACATCTGATTTTTTCATGTAATATTTATTTTTAAGAAAGGATATTTCCTAACTTATGGAGGATGCAAATGCAAAAATGATTCCTTCATAGAAGGATATCCTCAAGCCTTATTTTTTTTCCTTCTAAACTCCATGCGTGTAATCACTCATTCCTGTGCACAAACACATGTGTGCGCGCACACACACACACACACACTCACATATGCATATGCACAGACACTGGCATACCCCACAAGTCCACTCAGGTAACTGTGAAGGGGCATTTCCAGCATTCCCTTCCAGAAAGCCTGCTCAGAAGTGGTAACTGCTTTTATTTCTTGCCACTGCRGAGTCTGGTTATCTCTTCTGCTGACCTAAGAGCTGTGCATCTCTAATATGCTGGACTACCACTCTTTCTTGCTCCGTATCAGACCTTGCTAAATTATAATGGCTAGTGGAAAGGACTAAGAAAGAGATTTGCATCCCTACAGCCAAGACTCACAGCTCAAGCTTTGCAGCAGAAGCAGCAGTACACTAGTCTTCAGAATAGAAAWGTTTGACTCTACTTTTCAGCATCTCCAGTATAAGGATCTCATGAATTCGAGAAGGCTCTGAACATGTTGTATTTAAACAAGCAAACTTAGGATATAGCTGAAAATAGACTAGTCACTACAGCCAAGCCCCTGCACTTTCTGAAACAAAATCCACTTTAGCAGAGTTGCTTCCATGAGGAAGAGACTTCCTCTCATAGGAGCTGGTGGCAGCAGGATCCTTCTATTTTTCTCCTGCGTATCAGTTTTCAGTGGTGTTTGTCAGGCACTACTGTGTAATCAATTAAAGCCCCATCATTCTGGTGGCAAGATCAAAGCATCACGAGAAAGTGTGGTCAGACGTGTGCCCTGTGGGTGGTGCCAGGGAGGCAGCAGAGCCTCGAAGAGTCGCTGAAGAGAGGTGTAGAATGACTTACCTGTTTTTCCTCTGCCGTTTTACAGCTAACACGGGGGAATAATGCAGGCAAGCAGCACTCAGCTGGCAGAAATTGCTGTGTGGGAGCCTGTATAACAGGATAGCACAGGCTCTGTCAAGGGCAGCATGTGGCTTTGGGTGGTCAGTGYTTGAAACTTCACAGGGCACGCAGCAGATCTGGAGCCAGGTGCAGAATCAAACCATGAATAATGTATGACCAGCCTCTAACTGACTTGTCCACTGACTGAAATCTCTCTCCCTTTAAGAGAGAACTGTCTCTTCCCCTCTTCCCGGTGATCTGTCTCTATGGCYGAATGAATCACCCCTCAAGTCAAATTGCCTTTCTTTCTGGCTAGTGAGAGAGCATAGGGGAGTCTTTAACTTTACTTGCCTTCTTTTTTTTCTTTTTTTTTTTTTTCTCTCTCTCTTTTTTTTAAGTATTTGTAGTGAAATCCTGGCCATGTTGAAGTCGATTGGAGCTCTGCCACAAACTCCATCACAGCTATGCTTTTAGCAGACTTTTTAGCTCAGCCACTTATCTTTTTATTGTGCTCTGCCAGATCCGCTTGGACATTCTTTTTTTATTCTTCTCCAAATTCTTATGGACTTGGAACAGGCAATTCTGTTTTTAAATTCCCCACTTCCCATTTGTGAGGAAGCCAGGTCCCCCCCCCAAAAGAGGGCGTTTTCAGAAGTCACTGGAGTGAAGTTTTATGTGTGTGTTACCTGCACTATTGGAAATAGTCAGGTGAGTCTTGCTTCTCAACTATACCCATCCCTTTTCTCTTTGGCTTCCTGAAGTCCATACTGCTGAGAGGGCCTGTGCTTCCCTCTGAAGATCAGAGTTTCTACTGGTCGATATAAGCTTTGTTATAGATACCTGGGAAGCAATATCACAGTTCAGGACAGTATAGGTCAAAGGGTTGGATCCTTCAGACTCTACTCACCCTGAGAATGGGCATGTTAAGGCAGGTAGCAGAGCAGGCACTAATCAAAATCTCTTAGAGTTCATTACAGAGAAAAATATCAGTATGTGGCAAGCTCTCTTTTTAAACCAACGATTCCCTCTGTTTCGGTTCTTTGATTCTCTTTGTCCCTGCAGTGTGTCTGGGTGTTTTTTCTTTCCATCCCAAGAGGAGAAGTTATTTGTTAACTGAAGACACCTCCATCAAAAACAATCCCTCCTTTTTTGTACATGCAGTCCATGCCAGTCCTGAGGATACCAATGTGAGATCTGTGCTTGCATTGGAGGCACTTTTTTTCCCCTGGAGGTGATGCAAGAACTCTGACAAACAGCTAGGCATACATGGGATGTGTTTGTTCAGATGGACATTCGTTGCCCAGTGAACAAAACACTAAACTGGGAATATGTGATCTCTGGTCCTAGCTGTATCACAAGTTTCCTCAGTGACTTTAAGGAAATCCTTTTTTCTTCAGTCCATAGAGCAATTAAGAGTAAGGAGTTCCTCACTACTGGTGCAGGAGACAAGCAAATGGCCATRCTGAGACCAGGAAGCTAAAGAGTCAGTAGTGGCTATGAAAAATGGGAAGGTTTCGTAGTGCAAGAGATATTGCAGAAAGAGCTGTTTACAGAAATGGAGAGGGAGCTCTCTAAGCCTGGGTCTGTTGCCAGTTACATTGCCCAGCCTGGAGAAACCCACTGGAGACATTGCTTTAGATGCATCACAGAAGGACCAGGATGAACTTCCTAATCAGAATTCCCTCCACTGTGCTTTGAGCTCATTTCTTTGCGGTGTCTTGTGGTTAATGTAATTGAATTTAACAAGCCACTAACCAATGTGCTCCAAGTCTGACTTTCTCTGCCATTTACAATGTTGTGGAGTTTTTTTTCTGACGGTGCTGAGCAGTCTTTTTTTCCCTCTCAGGACACATTAAAGAAGAAAACAAAGAGTGAGCACTCAGGATAGTTTGGTATGTTTAGGGCATAAAAAGATCACCCCTTCAGCATTTTTGAACTCATATCATTTGAGACTCATACGCTTATGATTTATGTCAGCTTTTGACAATTGTGTTCAGTTTATCTACTGTATAGTCTAACACATCAGTAGAATGAAAGGCAGCCTTTGCTTTCCTGAGTGTTACTTGTGATCTCATCAGTTCTTTTGAGAGCCTCCTCCCTTGTATGTGTCTCTCACCTGATTAGAAGTTGTTTCCTTGTTATATTGTGACCAACAACTAGCTCAGAGAGTAGCTCTAGTTACTATTCCTTCAGGATGAAAAATAAATAAGGGATTATATTAGAAAGGTTTTTCTTTCTTAGCATGTGAATTTTATTTATGTTGGTCATAAGGAGAATTCAGATCCTGGCTGTAACTAAGGATCATCCAAGCATAGCTTTATAAGAAATAGTTCATAGACTGGAATGTATCCCAGAGACATATTTTTTTGTGCTCATGATGGGCAGCAGGCTCTCGGGGTTCAGTCTGGGGTAGATAATGACAGAGAGGATGAGACATCTCTCATTGATTCCGATCCCTTCAAAGCGTATTTAACTTTAGTTGCCTCAATTGTTTTTAGCAAATAAATCCAGCAAGTAAGGAAGCTGTATTGTCAAGACTATACCAAACACTATTCAGAGAGAACTAACAGTAGGAGAACAGATGAAAGTTTCAGGAGAAACAGAATGGCCTGCAATGTGAGGTGGCCTTAGGCGCAGAATCGTAGAACTTAGGTTGGAAGGGACCTCTGGAGATCTCTAGTCCTACCATCTGCTGAAAGCAAAGGCAGCTTCAATGCTAGATGAGGTTGTTCAGGGCCTCTTCCATCTGATTTTTTAAAATATCCAAGGATGGAGATCCCTTAACCTTCCTGGGTCCCTGTTTCAGGATTTTATGACCCCTCCCCCCCAATTGTGATTTTTTTTTTCTTTATAACCCCATGGAATTTCCCTTGTTGCAACTTATTACACTTTCCTTTTGTCCTGTACCTCCAAGAACAGTCTGTCTCTATCTTCTCAGAAGCTTCACATTCTTTAATGAGAGACTACAAGTAGATCCTCTCTTTGTCTTCTCTTGTTTAGACTAAACAAACTCAGCTCCTGGGACAACTGATCTTTTGCTCTGCTATCACCATTCCACCAGTATTTTCAACATCAGATAGTGTTTTCTTGAACCTCTTGTACTGCCTCTATGCACCTTATCTTACACAGTCCCTTCTGAACATATACCAATTCCTAGCCTGACCTTTCCTGCCCAGCTGGCTCTACTGTATTAAGCTGAGTGGTAAATAATGTTTTAGTGTTATCCACACAGTCATCTCCCTCTGTACTTTGAATAATTGCACTCTTGACACTAGGATTGTCTTCTACAAGTGTTTAAAATGATCCCAAGCCACCAAGGGCTAGTAAATAATAATTCTAATACAATCCCTGTGATTGAAAAATGACTCTTAACATTTCTGTACTGCAGATATCATTAAATGGCCATCAGATGCTTAATATATCTTGAAGATACGTACAAGGGCTCAGTTCTGCCAACCTGCTGTCTTTAGAAAATGTGTTGTCTCCAATGAGATGTACTGGATGCTGCTGCCAAATAGATAGACCTGGTTTAACTCCATTATTCTTCCCAATCAGCAAGATCTGTAATGCAGTGGGGAAGCACTTGCCCAGAAAAGTCATTAGGGTTACTGGTGGCTGAATGAATCCTTTCTTCAGGAAGGAGCTGCACAGCCGTGTAGAGCAGGGACTTCAGTCTCTGACTTCTGTTCCTTGTTCTGCCACTCACTTTCTGTATAACCTTGGGCAAAAGGACAAAATTTCAAACGTCTTGTAATACGGTGACCGGTTTGTGATACCTCAGGCATAACTGTAAAAGATGGCAAGTACCTATAGATACATATCAAGCAGTGTCATTTTTTTAGAGAACACCAAATATCAGATCCACTCTTTCAGTGAAGAATAATGATAGGAGCAAACCAAAAGAATCTCTAACACTAAGTACCTGTCTCTTATTTCTGTCACCTGACTATGACAACCTCTTACTTCATCTGTTAGCATGTGCGCACGTATACACATCGTATAACTGGTTATAGCCTCTATGGCTGCTCTCTCTACAAACAATAAATAATCAAATAATGTTTACAATATTTTTATTCTGTACAGGGAAGTTGAGAACTAATGTAATCCTCTGCTAGAGCCTCTGAGTTCTTCCAAGAGTTTCTTCTGTAGAGCACATTAGTGTTGCAATTCATTATGCACGAGGATGGCAGTCTGTAGAGGAAATGGTTTGGAAAATGGAAGGCACTCCAATCCCAAACTATTTGTCACATAAAAGACCAAAAATTTGGTATTTAAGGAATGCTAGTAGATATGAGCAACATCAGAATATTTTTCATCAATATGCAATGAAGGAATTTCTMCTCCTTACATCTTTCTTAGTACCTCAGGTGACATTAGGTATATTCCTTCCGTCAAGATAAAAAAAACCTTTCAAACTCTATCATCTTTAAAATACCTCTGTTCCTTATAATCCACACAGCTCACTCTCTTCCTCCTATTTCTATGGCTTAAGAGATAGCTTGTGGCTGCACTAAAAAACAGTGCGTTTCATGCTGTAGTTGCTCTTCTATGTTCGTGATATTCACAGAGGAAAAAAATCTTTGAGACTCCACTTATCCAAGGGGAAAGCACTTGCTGCAACTGAACACTGTGACATTTCTTTTCAGGGGGAGCAATGGTAGTGAGGCCTCAGTGCCATTAAAGAAGTCTCTAATGGACAAAAAGCTAAAGATAGGCTAATAGCTGTGATAGTGTTAAGCCATGAAAATTGTTTTAGTCCTTTTCTTATGGACTGCCGGTTCTCCTTTGAGAAACCTGCTCCTGTCACTACTGGTTATTGAACTACTTGCAGAAATAGTAAGATTTTAAGAGGTGTGGGGACTGGACTCCTCCTCTCACCTGGTTCAATCTTAAAGAATTTTGATTTGGGCAGTGAAGTTTTGGTGAAACCTTTATGAGCCTGGGCAGCCTGAGTCTTAGGCCTCTGGTGTGTTCAGTGGCGATTCCTTATGAAGGCAGTACTTTAGATGATGGCAAGTAGTTCATCTGCACTGTTAATGACAGCAAGAAAAGTGATGGAGAGAGAACATAACTGTGGAGTGAAGTGAATTAGTGGAAGTGAATGAAAAACTAAACAATAGCCAGGCAAGCCTGTAAATACATGCAGCAGTCTCACACACACACACACACACACACACACACACAAATGAGCCTTTAAACCTTAGGCTTTTTTTTTGTTGTTGTTGTTGCTTTTTTGTGTTTATGGTAGAAATCCAAGTAGTGGTGGATTCATAAAGTGACTGTAGAAGTGAAAATGCTAAATACCATGCTGACAGCTTTGTGTAAATGTGTCTTTTTCCCTGTTCTTCTTTCTCCATAGGGCTCTGGCTGACATCTTAAGGCAGCAGGGACCAATCCCAATAGCACACTGTGAAAGAGAGACTATCTCGGCTATAGATACCTCCCCCAAAGAAAACACCCCAGTCAGGACATCTTCCAAAAACCATTACACCCCTGTRCGCACCTCCAAAAGTAACCCAGGTAAGTGTTGCATTCCTACTCAATTTCTTCATAGCTTGTTGTATGCTAGAAGTCAGTAGAATATCACACTTTACCCTAGTGGATTTTGAAACCTCAAATTAGGATAATATGTGACTTTAAAGGGCAATCAGATTGAGCAGAGTAGTGCAAGTACCTGTGGTGATGATTCTTCACGGGTTTTTGCTGGACAGAGTGGCTGTTCTCTCTAGGCATTTTAAAAAWTCAGAATCAATGAGGTATAAATTCAACTTGCACCAAAATGCTTGTAGCAAGCTCAGAACACTGTGTATTTCTAACCAAGCACACATGCTATATAACATAACTGGGCTCTCTGCACATAGCAGCTGAAAATGAAGAAATTCATGTAATTGAAGCTACCTTATTCATTCAGGTAAATTATAGAAAAGTGCTGAAAGGAAAGTATGGAGGATGGTCTGGATGGTATCCTAAGAGCTTAAAGACACCTGACTGGGGTCTTTCGGGGAGCATTCATGTGGGAACTGGACACCCACATTTTTTTTCAGGTTCTGCTGCTGGGAAAGCTTGGTCAAATCAGTTGACTGCTCTTTGCCTTGGTTTCCCCAGCTGCATAAGGAGGCCAGCCTCTTAGGTAAAGATATTATTCTAATTTGTTCCATGTTTCATATGTAGATAATTATCAGAACAATGTCTTGATGGTTGCTGACCATCTTTGTTAAGTGGGRTGTGGTAGATTTTCCATGACTTGCTATCTTTCAGTTACAACTGGATGTGTGTCTCAAAAATATGCCCTCATTCAGTCACAAGCTATTCTGTTTCATGCAGAAGTTTTTGGGTGGCATTCCCTGGCCTGTGTCACCCGGAGATCAGAGCAGATTTTCCTAATGGCCCCTTCTGGGGAACCTTCTGAAGGAAACTAGTGGGAGCTCAGGCTGCTCCACAACCCGCGGGACTGGATGTGCTCTGCTCTTTGTGGAAAGGGCCCATGACTGAGGGCAGTGACAGTATGATTTTCTTTGTCTAGTTGAGGTGACTATTAGGAGGGGTTTRCTACAATGTGTGTAATCCTATGGAGACAAGATCAGGTGACTATGTTTTCTAGAATGTTATTTTGCTGCTGGGAACAGAATAGTTTCCCTGAGAAGTTGAAGGGATTTTTTTTTCTGTTCAATTTTCATCGCTGAGAAACTATTGAACACCTAATTTTATGTGTCAGAGAATTTTATCTATGATATAAAATGTTAGACTGGAGAATGTATGTAAGGTGAGTTAGCTGTAATAGGAAGGTTCCTTTTGCATCTCTAGGGCTTGGGACTGGCCCTTGAGTCATTCTGTGGCTCTGCCTCATGATAGAAACACAAGAAATAATGGGTTTATGATCAGTGGATAGGACAAACACATCGAAGAGCACATCTTCCATAAGCCTTAGGATGAGAGAAACCCTTTTCTGAGGAYACCCTGTGTCCCCTTCTCCAAAGGAGGTCTAAGAGAGGGCAGAAAAAAAGCCAAATGAAGATGCAGAAGAACTTCCTGGCTTGCAACAGCCAAAGAGATCAGCTGGATAGAGGAAGCYAAAATTAGTTGCCATGTTTAGGCACTGTCAAGGATGTGAAACAACAAATGGGAAGGTTTGCGAGGAAAATTGATGATTTCAGTGTTATCCTCTGGTACCTGTCAGTAGCTGATGGATGCTTTTATAAYGCACTGCTAAATTAGTGGAGGCATCACAGGATGCAAGGACAAGAGCACACGTATCACGAGTGGGTGGTAATGTAAGTAGCTGCACAAGTGTGCAGTGGTAGCATCCTGGAAGGAATCTACTTAGTCCTCACAGAACACTGGGATATGAGATGAGCAAGGCAAAGAAATTGTTAGGAAGGAAAAGACATGGTGTTAAAAGTGACTGTCTGTCAATTCACCCTCTGCTTGTTTGTATGTGTTTACTTGCCCATACCACAGGAAAGAGAAAAACCATTATAGCTCAATCAGGGCTGAAATGGGCAGGATAGAGCAATGGCMACAGGGACTTATAAAGGAAAATATTCACAAAACCAGCTACAGAGGAGGGGGGACTCAACTTCCAGCACAGCCTCTACAGCCTCCCACATGCCGTGGGCRGTTGCAGAGGTTATTGATCACTTCTGCTCTGAGGCAGCCAATTGGACTGAATATCACACAGAAGCCCTTGCCAAAGCTGGGAAGAGAAAACTCGCACTTTTAACTTGCCCAGAAGAACTTGTTCCTGGCTCAGCTGTGTCTGTTATTAACATGTCCTCATATATCATAAGAGACAGAAAGCTAGTCACTTACCAAAGATCATGATCTCATTGAAATGCTACACAGGTAATGCTTTTTATATGATTTGTTGTGTGGAGTATTACAATGCGCCATCACGAGCRAATCAGTTACTCAGCTAGTCTTCAGATTATTGTAGTATTCAAGATATCATAAGTAAGCATCAAAAAYTTTTAGGTTAGGCAGGAAGTACAAGCTGGAGAACAAGACAGAGTTAACCAATGTTAAACTAGAATAAACATGGTAAGTCACAGAAAGAAAGTGGAAGAGGGCTCACCATCTGTACTTTCACTTTGAAAAAAAACAGCAGAATGAGGGAAAGCTAGGGGAAAGAAATGTAGTTAGTTGCGTGTAGTAGAGGGATCCAGGCAAAGCACTGCTCTCCAGTGCTACAAATTGGCTTGGAAAAATCCACCAATGCAGAGTTTTGCAGTGAATCTGAAGCATCAGCTCTGCTGGCTGCAGTTTAGTATAGAACTCCAGAGCATTAGAGGTTAAGCAACCAGACAGGACTGTAGTTGTTACATATAGAYTGAATTTTATATTTATTTTACTTGGAACTTTTGTTTCTAAACTTATAAGGCCAACCTTAAGTCTTGTTAAATAAACCATGGCTTCATTTTTCCATTAAGCTTATCTGGTGTCAGTGAACACAATGATTGTGGGTGACAATGACAAATTGAGGTGGCCTACGTCTGAGGCAGCAGAGTCCAAACAAAGCAGCATGCACAGGTACTGCTGCGGGCATGCCCTGCAGCAAACAGCTTATGGACTAGTGACTGGTGATTCCTGATGTAAGTATGCGAAAGAGTCYGTTTCCCACACACAAACTGGTTCTCTTCTTGTAAGCACACAGACAACCKTGAAATAGTTATAGCAAGAGATCACAGGATGGAAACATAAAACTACATATTGTAGTGCACCAGACTGTAGGCACTGTCTTCAGCTGTCACAGATGCCTGAAGGAGGGTTTAAGATCAAGGTAGACGCTCAGGAAGAGTTCTCARTGTATTCTCCTGGGCACATCACAGCAGGTGGTGTTAGAGCACTCAAAAACTCTGCAGTTGGATGTAAGGACCTGGCATTAGGTTTAGACTGTACCTCTCTGTTGAGCCTATGTTGATCTCTGCTTGAGATAGAAGAACCCAGGACTAACAGTTCTTATCTAAGGCCAAAGGAAAGTAGGTCTTTTTGTCCTAGACATWGGAACAATTTTCATTCTTCGAATAAAATAGCTGGTTTTCCAGAAAACTTCAACCTGCTATGTCACAACTGCCACATTCCCTAGGTGGTATGGGGAATGGCTATTTGTCAGAAGCAGAATGTATTTCCCCACACTAAATTCTCCAGGTTTTAGGGGTCCCATGTGTCTCAAGGGCATTTCTCCAGGTATTATTGCCTTCTGCTTTCTTCTGAAAATCAAGCTCATGGCCTTTTGGAATGGTTGGGAATGGTTCATCTGCCCTCTCCCGATGTCATTTTTGTTCATTGCTTTTACACAGTGCTGCTGGTTTGGTGGTGGTAGATTCTTTGCAGATGAGAATAGCTGAAAGCTGTGCCTATAGTTTGCTTGGGTCCGAGGATGCATCTCAAGCTGTGCACCATCTAATTAGTATGAGCTACATCATTCTTTGTAGACAGGAATGTCCCTACARCCCACACAGACCTCTAGTTATTATACCGTTTGCTGTTGTAACAGGTGAAATATGATGAATGTGAGATTATAGGAAATCTATCTCATCTAGCTATCTATTGGCATTTTTAATGTCTCCATCCCAGTGACACCTTTAGGCATGTTAGGAAGAAGACCTGCAACATTTCCTCGATCTTTTYTCCTCGTCCATATTATCTCTCTTCATACTTGCAATGAATGTCAGTGCCATTCGTTTGTTTAGTGGAGGGCTAAAAAATATACACAAGAATAGAGAGGGATGGGGAAAAAGTCAGTAGGTTCTTGAGAGCTTCGAAAACATCATACATAAGGAACAATGTAAGGACAGGAGCTCTRTGCTCGTATGAAGAAGGTGCTGCATTTGGCACCAGAAATATTTCAAGCCAGAGGCAATCCTCCTGAAATGTCCACAGTCGACTGATGTGTCAGAAAAGAYGGGGACGTTTGCTGTGACAGTGATGCATAGGGCCAGTAGTATTAGTGGAAAAAAATTGAGACTAGATTTTCAGCTCAGACCACTCCTCCGATGCCATACTTGGATATTTGACAGCCTTCTGGAAGTCACATGCAAGGAACCAGTTAGCTTTGGTGCTCATCTTCCCTGAAAGAAGCTGAATAAAACAAATGCAAGTTTCAAAGCCTGCATAAATTGTCATATGGGAGTTTTCTGGCTGCCTTTGTGATGTATCACACAGAATCACACAGAATCATAGAATGGTTGAGGTTGGCAGGGACCTCTGGAGATCATCTAGTCCAACCTCCTTGCTCAAACACGGTCACCTAGAGCATGCTACACAGGATCACATCCAGGAAGGTTTTGAGTATCTCCAGAGAAGGAGACTCCACAACCTCTCTTGGCAACCTGTCCCAGTGCTCTGTCACTCTCACAGGAAAGACGTTTTTTCCTTATATTCCAGTAGATCTTCCTGTGTTTCAGTTTGTGCCTGTTGCCTCTTGTCCTGTCACTTGGGACAACTGAAAAGAGTCTGGCCCATCCTCTTGACACCCTCCCTTCAGATATCTATAGGTATTGATAAGATCCCCCCTCAGTCTTCTCTTCTCCAGGCTAAACAGGCCCAGCTCTCGCAGCCGTTCCTCATACGACAGATGCTCCAGTCCTCTGATCATCTTTGYAGCCCTATACTGGTCTCTCTCCAGTAGCTCCATGTCTCTCTTGTCCTGGGGAGCCCAGAACTGGACAAGGAAGGGGCAGTCTGACCTGGTCTACTGTTCATGAAGGGAGCATTCTTTGTTACGGTAAGTATATCCAACCAGAAAGGACTCCAAAAAAACTTTGATCCAGGTCTTTAACTGATTTAAGTCAGGTTTGCCCCATCACAGTGATAGGGTAAGGTCTTGGTTTAGGTACTTCTGTATTGCTGAAACAGGCCTATGGCCCAAATTTGCAGCTGATACARATTAATGATGCTCCAAGTCTGAAGCCCATGGTCTGAAGCAATCCTTTATTCTCTCACTCTTATTCAGACTCTTCCATACTATCTCTTTTTTTCAGATAACTTACTCAGTCATATTGGCAGGCTGTGAGAAAGGGCATACTCAGGACCATTAGACTGATGTAGGAAACCACGTGGGAGGAGAATTTCTCCAAATACGTGCAGGGCAAGGATGTCCTTGCTGCCCACTGGGCAGTATTTTCAGCAACGAAGGGTCCCCAGACGCCTCCTTAGAATGAGCTAGGTAAGTAAAAATTGTGCCTGTGATCTCAGTGCTTTTTACTACCTCCAGGATCAGGAAACTGAAAGCAATGAGAAGACTTTTTTGTACTTACTAGAGAAAGGCATCCAGACTATTACTAGAGAAAGGCATCCAGACTATTTTTTTTCTTACTAATTCTCAAATTGCCTCATTAACAGAATTCACTGATTTTGGTCTGAAATTAGCACTAGACAAGCAGGTGAAGAGCTGACCTTTGTGGTTGGCTGGTTTAACTTTCCAGCATGGCAAACCTCCTGCTATTCACCTGCATTAGGGGTAGAAGTACCTGCAGGTGTGAAGAACTGCCTGTTGACAGGATTACCACTTTGAATACAGTGAACAACACAGGCTAAATCTCTGATTAGCTTGATATAGCTGGGAAAGGCTTTTAATAAGTCATTTGAGTCAGGATGTTCCAGAGATGTACATATTCAAAGTGCTGTTTTCAGCAGTGCCTTTCACCCAGAGGCATATTCTGAGCTTGTTCTGAATGTGAACAAATGCAGGAGAGACCTTTAATCTTTATGGAAATTGTAGCTAACATGTCTAGCCAAATATAGGCAGAGCAGCATGGGGAGCACTTCTATCCTAATCGTAACACAGAAGAGGAGATCATTGCTGTTTGGCCCTGCTCTCCATGGGTATGCAGTCAGCATGCAGACTAATCCTTTTGTAAAGGCCAAGGTAAGCCAAGGCAGTCAGCCTCTCAGATCTACTCCAGACTATATATATCTTCTCAGTATCCATCTTTCTCCCTTTCCCATTTCTCCCAAGTCTCCAGCTAGCCTATGCTTTGAACTTCTTCCTTTATCCTCTCAGTGAATTCTCTAGTTTCTCCCCCAAGTCCCCAGTAACTATTTGAATTAATTTACCAAAGATCAGGGTAGAAATGAATGTTGAAAGTGTTCAGGTTCCCTGCTGCTTCACAGTTTGTGTTGTCATTTAGAGCTGTTCAGGAGAATACAAAGCAGGTGTAAAAGGATCTTCCAGTCCCTGCTGCAATATTTGATATACCCTGTGCTCCATGGATGGAACTAGTTAAGGTGCAGGCAGGTGAAGAAATAGGCACACAACTTGGAAAACATCCAGAAAAAAAAAAGGGCTAAAAGGGCTCAACTTTGAATTGAACATCTGGGTTATGTACAAGGAAATGTAATTTTAGGCCACTCCATCTGTTTTTTTTCTCCAAGCACACCCGTATTACAGTAAAGTCTTTATCCCACAGTATTTGTAGTTTAAGAAACATAGAAGAAGGCTAGGGCTGGAAARTCATGTGAATGAGCTACAATATTATCTCCCATTATGTCAGTTCCCCTGATTTCAAATGAACTTTTACAACTGTTAAATATTTCTTTGCTTATCCCTTYCTAGTCTTAGTGGACATCCTACCTCCCTCTTCTGTTGCTGCTACAGCTTAGGACTTCGTGCTGTAGAGATGTTCAGCTGTGAGCAGCGTAAGATTTCAACACACACTGCCCACCAATACTGACAAAACAACCTGAGATCTCTCCATAGGCATGCAGCTCCCGCCCTCCCTCAATAAGATTGTGACTGCACCTACTTCTGCTTCTAGTTAGTGATTTATTCTATTCTCTTGAGTACTTTACTGAGCTGTAAAGTTTTAGGATAATCTGTTAAAAAGAACCTTTGGGAAAACTATGCCCAACTAACAAGACCCAGGAGATAGCAAAATATCCCCACTGCAAATATATTTTGCAGTGAACTTACAGGCAAATAAAAAGCAACAATATTCACAACATTTTCTTGTATCTCATGACCAAATATCTCCCATGACTAATGTCAAGGTTTCACATATCAAAACAGCAAATGGGTGAGAAAACTTACACACACACACACACAAACACACATAAAATTTCTGCTGTGAAAAAAAATCTTGGTAGATGGAATGTGTGTGTATATACACATGTTTAAGTATAATGTGATGATACTCAAATCAGCCACATAGCTACAACAGAGTAGCAATATCCAAAGCTGTGGGATAAATATCAGATGCCTGGGAAAAGTGTTTTGGTGGAATTTAGCATTCATTCAACAGAGTGCAGTCCCAGAGCCACAGTGCTTATCATCCACAGTGATAGCTAGAAACTGTAGGTTCCTATGGTAACAGTATTTTTTTTAAGAGAGAGTAATACGAGTTGTGAGCAGGAGAGAGGATTAAGCATATAGATTTATTTTGAAACAAAGCCTCACAGTGAAACTCAACCTGCTGAAAAAAAAAAAAAAAAAAAAAGAAAAAAAAAGAAGAAGAAGAAGAAAGAAAAGAAAAAGAAAAAAAAAAGGAGTATATGAAAATTAATTGAATTGGGCTCTTCTGGCACCATGCTCCAGTAGAGAAGAGGCGTTAATATGGAAAGTGTGTCTGAGAGTCTAGAGTAGGCATGCGATCAGTCAGGGCCCCCGCATGTTGCAAAGGACAGAGTAACTGTGGGCATATGTCTGAAACACTCTGAGTAATTCCACAGATCATGCCATACAGCACTGTTTGCTCCCTCCCTGCCCGGTGCCACCTGCTTGTTGCACACACAAAGAAGTGGGACCACATGTGCCTCAATCTCATAACCAGGCTTTGATTTTTTTTGTAACATTTGCAGGATTAAGAGCAAATTCCAGAGCTAAGTGGATAGGGGAATGTCATAATAACACTGACCTGAAACAGTGACAAGGAGTTTCTGGAGGATGGAGACTGTCATATCATTGCATGTGTAGGAGGTCCAACCTGATATATGAGGATGCTTTTCCCAGTTTCTGGATCTGTACAGCTGGGTTGGGGATGGCCAATGAGCACCATTTGCAAATTATGCAAAAGCAGAGGTGGGAAACAGTTACAGAACATGACATCTAAGGAGGGGAGGAGGGTGTCAGTTCCTGTCCTTGTCTCATGTTGTCATGGGTGAAAGGAAGGAAGGCTGCTTTATACAGGTAGTTTCCCTCACCTTGACAGCCTGTTCTGTGCTCTTTCCTATCTCCTAATCCTCCTCCTCCAGATAGGGGGAAAGATTAAGAGCAGAAGAACTTTAGAGTACATATCCAGAAAAATTTGTAACTGAGAGGAGGATTTAGATATGTTGTAAGACAGGGCAGGACAGAGTGATATTCCTCTCCTCAGAAAATATTGGATATCTGAGCTGAAGGTACCATCATGCCACCCCAGCACTCATCAGCTGCCTGAGCCCTGATCATCTGAGAGCAGCTGGTACAGAAAACAGGCCAAGGCTCAGCCACAGCTGCAGCAGTGCAGCAAGTTACTTGGGGCTGGAGAGTGCAGTGGGTGGGAGAAATCATGCTCTTGCCTAGGTTTTGATTTGAGCTGTGTGGCCTGTCTCTGATCTGAATCTGCAAGATTGTCCATTCTTCCTTGCTTAGGGAGGCACAAGTGGCATGAGCGCAGATCCTACTGCAGGGGAACAGAAGCAGTACACCACTCCAATGAACAGGGCCAGTGAATCCTACAAGGATGTTATCAGTCTGCTTTGCACAGTTCCAGAGAGAAGCAAATTGCATGGAAACAAGGCATCCTGTACTAGGACACCCCGTACCTGCTCTCATGATCACTCCAATAGATATGCAAGTATTTACAGCAGCAGAAGCAGCACAGCTTAGTGCTATGGTTGCCAGAGAGCTGAGTGTTTGTTGTGAACACTAAATCCACATGACAGCAGGACAGGAAATTTATAGTGGATCCTTTATTCAAAGCTTAGTCTACTTATTCTGCATGTGAACAACCTAGATAAAAACAGACCCAAAGTCACTAGTTCTCTGATTTATTATGCAAGATAGTGTTTTTCTCAGAACTCCAACTTCTGGGTTGGTGAGATGGATGAAAATGTTGCCTTCATTTTAAATAGCTTGTTTTGAAATATCACGCCTGTAAATGATGGTTGAAAAATATTGTGTGAATATACATGGAAGAGTCAATTAGTAGAAATCAAATACAAATAATGATATTTTATGTAAAAAGACCCCTCATCTTAAAAATATCAGCACGTGTTGGCAGAGGTTGGGGGAGAGATGCTGACTGCTGTGTGTGATGTTCCTCAGATGAACTAATCACTAGGAAACATTTCTTTCCCCATTTTGTGTCTCTGTTCATGAGCAATTTGTGGGGAACAGACTCCTTTTGAAAGATTTTGACCAGATGGAAGGGCCTTTGTTCATCCTGGCTGTCATCTTTCAAATGCAGTGTTCAAATCAGAAACTCAATCATCCTAGCTTTCTTCTATAGTTCATGGAGAAAGACAAGACTTTAGATGATGATTCAGAACTTAGATGAATTAAATTGTTTTAGGATTGTCTGTCTTRCTGTGGGGCATAAGGGCTGTTCTTAATTTAAGATACTCAACTAAATACCCACAGTCGGGTTTGATGAACCTCTGCCATAGTCAAACTCAGTATTTCCATTTGTTATTGGGGTCTGAAGGGATTGGCATCAAGACTTCTAAATACCAACTAAAAAAAATCCCTCTCAAAAGAGCCATGAGATTATCTTCATCCTGGAAACCTGAGAGCRTTCCTGGTGGAAGAGGTAACAGCTGGCTGATAACAGCAGGGTACAAACCTGTCTGGTATACTGGTCCATTCATCAGGCACTTTGGACCTGAACTGGAGCTCATCCTTCTGCTCCATCTACACTGGAAGCAGTAGAGGTTGCACATAGATTAAAGAGAGAGAGAGAGAGAGAGAGAGAGAGAGAGAGAGAGAGAAGCAAGAGGGGAAGAAGCTGCTGGTCTGTACTTGACCCACTTGGCTTAGTCCAGGTGTTTTTTTTATCACATTCCACAGAAGTTTCTCCATAGGTGTTGATGGCTTCTCCAGCATATACTTACCAACTGCTAGGCTGCTGCATTGCCATTCTGTCTGCTTTCTTCCCAGAAACATATGAATGCAGAGTTCTGGCTCCCAAGAAACAAATAAACAAACAAACAAACAAAACCAGCCAGGTTTCCTTGAGCGACAGCTAAGCTCTTCTTGGTTAATAATATTTTAAGTCCAACAAAAGGCATATTATGGACTTCTATTTGAATAACTGGGAGAAAATCCAGAGAAGAGGGAAGAGTAATAAGCCCAGGAAACTCTTCCAGAGAAAGCCTACATCAAATGACTGCCTCCTCTCAAGCAACTGCTGTAACCTCTAAGCTACTGTGCAAAAGATGGCAGCTTCTGCTGCTGCCTGCTATGGCATTGTTCGAGGACAGTAGTTGTGGCTGGTAAGCTCCTCAYGGGACAGTATGGGTGGCTGGATCTGGTATGGCCAAAACATGCCTCACCAGCCAGGCCCTATACCCCACAGCACGTCATGCACCAGCTTCACCAGCAGTTGAGCCAGTTTAATGCTCAACTGCTTGTGGAGTGGAGGTGTTAATACTCTTCTTCCCACATCCTCCCTGATGATACCCATTTCCACTYGGGCTGACTCTGGTGATGTCATTTCCTTTTATCAGCTAATTTAACTCACTAACCCAGCAAAATCAATTCATGGAGATGTCATCCAACATTGGATAAACAGCCAGAGTGTATTCAGGTGTGGGGCTGAGATACAGAATAGGAGAGAGGGCTCAGTCTGTTCAAGTAGTGATGAATTTGTAATCAGTGAGCTATGCCTCATGTAACTAGCTTTCAGCAGGAGYTGCCTGTGAGCAAGCATGCAAGAGAGCCTATGCTTAGATGTTCTGGGAATTTGGTGCCCAACAAGGATTAACAATYGCACCTCTAAGACTGCATGTTCCTTGAGATGAGGTGGGCTCAATCACTGGCTGAGGTTCAGGCCGCTAGGTATGGGATTTTCCAGAACTCAAATTTAGCACTATGGCAATATTTCACAATCAAAACACTTCTGCTTACAGTTAGGATATTTTAGTTTTATGCTTCTCTGAATTTTCCATTGGGGGGAAGCAATCTAAACCCACCGTTTAACAAGCTGTTCTGTTCTGCACCATCCAGCAGCACTGCTGGGCATTGTGGAAGTGTGGAATCTTTTCTGTAGAGGGTTCATTTCTTCTATCCACCTGCATGTGTATTGCTAGATCAATTATTGTTTGTAAAATGCATTAGATCTTCAGACGAAAGACAGAAAGACAATGTTTTCTTCCATTAATCAGAGTAGCTTACAGAAAACGTCAGTTTAAAATGTTAAAGCCAATTTGCAGCGTGTATTGACAACAGTTAAATTGGCCTCCAGAAAGTCATGCAACTAGTTGCTTTTGACACTGTGAAGAATGAAATCTTTATAAAGATTTTCAATGTGTTGAACTTCCCCCTGATTTCATGATAGGGTCGCTTGACCCTGTCACAGTCTGCAGAAATGTAAACAAAGGTGAGAAATGAGAAGCAATACTCTGATTAAGAGCATACCATAATTTACACACTTTCATTCCCCTCGTATTGKACTGCTACCCAGCTTTAGCAGCTCAGTCTATGCTCCGTTTTCACCACTTTAAGTTTCCTTTCTCTGTTTCCTAGGTGACTTTGCTGACTTGAAAATTATGCAGAAACATACTGTAATGAAGGGTCACCACCTTCTCCCTGGCTTTGTTGCCAAAGACAATGAAATCCATAGCTGATCACTAGGCACACCCTCCATGAAGAGCATGGCCACTGGCTCTGCAAAGCCACAGCGACTCTTGCAACCTTGCCATGGAAATCTAGCTACTTAGCTCGCAGAGGTGTGACAATAAAACTCATACYGGGGAACTTTCTGTAAAAGGCTCTTTAAGCTGGTATTGAATGGGTCATCTGGCATCCAGTGGTGTAGTGTAGATTTCACAGACCTTGCAAGACTGACTAAAGAGAGTGGGAACATTTCCAGCAGGAGGAATTGCTCAAGTCAGAGACAAAACATTTAGTGTTTTGTTCTAGGCATCTACATTCTAAGAGATTTAGCTAGTTATCCATTGTGCTATCTCAAGCTCTGCTCAGTCAGAGCGAAAGAATGAGTAGGATGCTGCGGGTCTGCTGTCTGCTTTTCTGTTTCAGCAGTGTTGCTATGCATGAAGCAGTTTGACTGCTTCACAACACTCACATTTCTGAGGTGTTCCCACTTTCTATTGCATACCAGGGGTATTTTCTGATGTTTCTCACCTCAAGATTTTTTCTGCATGGGAAGATTGTAGGAAGGTTTGGTTCATACTGAAGGTCTGAAGACAGTTTTTATTATTGGCACAGTACCTGTTCCTTCTGGCACACCAGCCTTGAACATATAACTTGAGTATTTAGAGCGTTTTGCCTCACTTCCTTCTCTCTTATTCAGCTCTGTTATCCTTAAACCATCTTACTTGTTGCAGATATCTGAAAGGATTCCCATGCGGCTGTTTACTAAGTGAGCATATCTGAATGAGAACCATCCCCTCCAACCACAAAAGGACAAATCTAATTGCTCTTTCTTTTTGATTTAAAATATTTGAGAAGAAAGGAAAAGGGAGTATGTCTGTCACGATCTTACTTAGATTCAGCAAAGTTAATGGAAAAATTCCTTTTGTCTCTCTTGTGCTTCAGACAAATCTGCACTGTGATATTAGCAAGTAATGTAGTCCATATCTCATCAAATTCTTCTCAAGGAAAATATTCTAACATATGTGGATGGTGTTTTGCCTCTCTCTCCCAAAATCTGTCCCTAGTTTGTCAACTGTGCCGACGCCTCTATCTTACAGTGTCAAATCACTTCTGTGGATAACTCCTGCTCTCTACAACAAACTCCACACAAAATGTTCATTTGCTGCTGGTCACAGATCAGTGTCCCAGTGCTCCGAATGATCACACTGAGAAGGTAGAAGGAGAAAAACTAATTTACACAGACTTGGGGCTTTTTACCCATCGTCTTCAAACTGCAGTAATGCAGTCTCTGTGGCACTCGGGGGAAAGGTGTGACTTTCATGTGATCTGTGTTCTCCGAAAAACAATCACATCTAGCTACAGCCATGCTTGACATCTTGGCATTTGTGACTTCATACCGGAGATTCTTCAGGGACTGTCARTAATGCAGGACACTGGAAAGCCAATGCTGGCTCTGCAGAACCAGCACCAACTCTCATATCCTCCACAGGCAGCCCATGGACCCTGTAAGGTTTTTGCCCACTGGCAGTTTGGAGGTTCTAGAGTTAGATTGCTCCTATCCGACCAAGGCATCAAGCTCTTGCCTGACAAGAAAAGAGAAACAGCACTGTCTGTCCTTGGCTGAATGAGCAGAGTAAGTCCTGCAGCCCTGCTGCCCTGTGCCCTGAGAATGGCTGTGGGCCTTGTCTACCAGAGCCAACCTTTCTGTGRCATTTTCCACTGCTTCTGTCAGTATATATAGGCAAAGGCAGTGACAAAATATCCCTCCAAAGTCTTCTACAAATATATATCCAACTTTCCAACCAAACAGCAGACAATTCTGCAAGGATCCCCAAAATTTTGCCTGAGGCAAAGAGACAAACGTTGCTTTTGGAGAATATTAGGGGAGATTTATCTTAAATGACACAGCCAAGATCTTTGTTTTGATTTGATTTGATAGCTCTAGCACCAAGATTTTAGGAATTTCAGCTATCCTGGTATTCAGAGTTTGAGGTCTTTAATCCATTGGCTTCCCATATTATCTCCCTTAATTTATCTTTTTTTTTTGTCCTTCTAAAGTTGAGTTACACCTAGATTCTATTTAGTCTTTTTAGAAGGTCTGCATTATGCAATCAAGACCCAGTCCCCAGCAATGTAACCTCTTGTGAGTCTCTCGACTGATGGAAAAACATGTCAGTTGTTGCATCCAGGAATAACTGGGCTTTCCTATTAGCAGTGATATTATTTCTCCCGTCTGGAGGTGGGAATTAAAATATCCCACAATGACGCACTTCTCAGTGGTATATGACTGAGAGCATTACAAAGACTTCTACTGAAACCTGTGTCCCACTATGCACGTTTACAGCAAGCTCTGGGTCCTACAGTAACCTCCTTTTTAATATCATCTCCACGATTATTTTGCTCATGCTTCTTTTTTTTTAAGTAGATTTCGTTTAATCTAGGTTAGCATTTTTGTTAATTTGAGTAGATTTTGTTCTATCCTAGTTCTTATACTGAATTCTCCCTCCCCCTCTAGCACTRTAAGTGCCATTTAGACCCTTCTTTCTGCCTCCTGTGAAGAGCATACAGCTTTTTGTACTTGATTTCTCATTGTGCCRTTGCTGCATACTGTGGTATCCCTGTAGCATCCATTTTCACATCCCATACAGGAATTCAAGTAGTATATTTTTATAGCCCAGACTCCAGCAGAACCATTTGTGTCAGTCACWCCTGACCACACCTGTGGCATGCCAGCACTAGCATGTTTCTGGTAGTGCTTGTCTAATCAAGCTTCTTCCATATGCCTTTTCATCTCACTGTTGCTCATTCCACATTTTACTGTTACTTCCTTAAGTACTCCTGTGTCAGCACTTCTGTTTCTCTGTGTCTCTTTCTCTAAATATATTTTGGATGGGCCCGATGTGGAAAATCAGTATTTTGCACAGGATGCCCAAGGATTCCAGTTAGGATTCCATGGGGGTGAGCAGTATGGTCTACAAATGGCAGGTTAAGGATCAATATGACCAGATAACAAGGAGGCAGGGCAAGTAAGGAGACTGAGTCCCCTTTTCCGCATAGCATGATTGATCTGGAGCAATGTTCAACCAGGAAAATGATCAAAGGCCTCAGGCTATTAAGTTATGCATTTTAGCAGTGAGAGGAGCAAGGGTCCCACAGGTGAATCTAAATCCTTCTCTATAAGAGAATCTGATGATCTTGAAATTTCTGGTTCTCCTGTGTTTGAACTTCTTTAGTGTTCCTAAGCTCAAGGCAAATAAATAAACTTGGCTGTCAGGGAGATCACATGGCAGGCCGAAAGATGTTGATTTCTGCACTGAGGTACAAATATTATTCACCTCTCTGCTGTCACACACTACACAGACAGGCTCACAGACCTATGCACTCTTCAGGAAGTGCCAGATCCCAACTGTCCAGTTACTCAGATTGCAGATTTGATTCTGCTTGCACAGACAGGGTCCCAGCACTGTATTAAGTTGCAGGGTGTCACCTGTGAACATCAGTTTAACATAATTGTCAGAATGGTACTTGGTGGAGCTAATGAAATATTTACCTTTGAGCAGCTGTAAGATCATTAATGTTTCACCGTCTGCTGCCAGCTAGTCCTTTCCTGATTTACGATCTTGAATTGTTTATGAGACTAATTGCACCATCCTTCATAAATCAGACACTTTGGCTTTTCTGGGGGCACTTTCAATTAGCAAAAGATAATCCTCTGCTCTGCTGGTGAGGGTGTCTATGGCAAGAAACTAAGGGATGTAGGCTGGTACGATGACAAAGATCCCATGAACCATCCCAGCCTCTCCTCCCATTCCACCCCGGAGTGAGCACTAGGGTCTCTAATGGTACCTTGCTGCCTAACAGAGCCGCAGAGCAATGTGGCACTGGCATGACATTAGGGCTGACACCTTCAGCCTCTCCACACATCTGGGGAGACTGCTCACATGCAAAGGGTGGCTCAGCTGATGCTATAGCATCAACTTGCACTACATTTGTACTATGTGGTCTGCAAGCACCTGACTGAGGGAGGCTGGCTTAGCTCAGAGGTCAGCAGGAGACACAGAGCAGACTCCAAACTCTATGGGATTGTCTCCATATGCTATCATTCCTTTGGAGAAGGTAACTTCCCCTCTAGGTAAGGGTAGGATGGGAAGGGAGGGTGGCTCTTCCTTTCAAGGAAAGATATCCTTCTGCTGTCCAGCAATCCATTGAAGCACACAACTAACTTCTGTCTTGTTTGCATGCATTTTCCTCCTGTCCCAAGAATAAGGATGTGTAATTAAAGGTTTTTACTTTGATAGGACTTGGAACTTTTAAATTTTGTTTTCATTTATACTTTTCTGATAGTGAATTGTGTTAATTCTTTTATTGTGGTTAAAGAAGCAGATGAAAAAAACCCACAAAATTCTTCCTGCTATCAGAGGCTGGGGTGTGTGTGTCAAATCTGGAATTGCCCTTAGTTTTGAGGGATTACCTCAAATTATGCTTGAAAGAATTCTGTCTCCCAGACAAGAATTCTGCAGGCTACAGGGATTTCCCCTATGCTGGAGGAAGGGAGGTTTTTGCCCCTAAAAGATGTTGACTCTTTTCTTACGTAATCTGATATCTTGGATCACCTTTGCCAGATGGGGTGAAATATGG
The DNA here is from genome assembly GCF_003343005.1 of Rhea americana. Classification (NCBI taxonomy): domain Eukaryota; kingdom Metazoa; phylum Chordata; class Aves; order Rheiformes; family Rheidae; genus Rhea; species Rhea americana. The sequence goes on along the minus strand of NW_028186367.1, from coordinate 888,271 downwards.
GGAAGAGATAAAGAGATCACACACAAAATTTTCAGAAAGAAAYAGATCACCTGGAATCTTTTCAGATTTTCTGAGAATTCACATTATTAAGAGTGATGTTGCTGATGTCAAGCTTAGAAAACTGTACCAAGAGGCAAAACACCAAGATTATATAGTGAGCAACATGCTTGAGGCATGTTACASAATAAGGAACTAAAAGGCTGGATAATATTTTAATTATTATTAATTAATAATATAATAAAACCTTTTGTTCATGTAATAATGCAGATTTATGTAATGAAAACTATGCCTACATTCACTACAAGTTACTGGAGCCATACTGGCATATTTATGATGATCTAAAGGCATAAGTAAAGTACAACTTGCAGACAGAGTTTGCTAGAGAACTATGGCAATGTGTATTTTCACAATATGAGAGCATGTGAGCATAACAAACCATTGAGAAATGGCTTAATGAAGTTTTTTACAGATATTCACTGCAGTGGGGGGACAGAAGATTCTCACATGTAGGGGATGTACAGGGGATGCGTCTGAAGAGCTCTCTAAAACTGAAGGTTCAGTGGAAGCTTTGTAACAAAACTTATCAGTGAACAGTAAAGAGTAACCTGGACCAGATAATATTCATCCAAGGAGCTTTAAAGGAGAGTTACTGAGTTACTCACCCTGAAGCTCAGACTAGCTGTTTATTAAGCCTTTGTGCCAGGTGAGTGGAAAGTGGAAAATGCAATGCTCTTCCTTAGAAAGGCTTTAGAAATGATGCTGGGAGTGTGAAATATGAGCTGGGATAGCAGGTACACTGCAAGAGATTACAATAAAACAGAGATAGAAGAGTCAAGAAGGCTTTTGTGAAAGGAAGGCAAACATTATGAATCTGTTAATGCTCTGTGAAGGAATCAACTGACATGGATGGAAGTGATTCCGTCAAGGTAGCATAGTCATTTTTCTTCAGAAATTGTCAGTGAGGTCTTTCATCAGAAGTGCTTAAAAATATCATGGAATAAGTGGAAAGGTCTTCTCAACAGTTAATAACAGATTAAAGGATAGAAAGCAATGAATGAGAACAAACGGTCAGGCTTTACAGTGGACAAATCTTATTAATGGAATCCTAGAATATCTGCTTTGGGACATGTTCTGTTCAATATATTTCTGAATAATCTAAAAAAGGAGATGTGTAGAGAGGTGACAAAAGTTTGTGTGTGATGTGGAATTATTTTGAAGTCTCACATCTGAAGCTGACAGTACAGACTTAACTGTATGGAGATAATCACCGAGAAAAAAGCTCTCCAAAAAGAGGAAAGTCAGACAGATGTCCACTGGGCAGGGAGCAAGGCAAAGATACTGAATTCCTAGCTAAGAATTTAGGTCTTAGTCATAGCCACTTCATCTTTGTATTTGGTTGTTTATAATATGAAGTGCTGCAGAAAATCTATTCTGTGCTAGCAATGTTCCATAACTGTCCAGGTCTCTAATCAACCTCAGCTGTCCAAGAACTAGGACAACTTCTTGATGTTGTCAACCAGGTTTCCTCTAAGACCTCAGGGCACTGTAGGTGATGGCCAGATCCATTCAGTGACTTAGGATTTCTACTTCAAAGTGCTGAACTTCTGGAATATTCTGCAGAATGGTGTGGCTGCATGAATCAGGGCTATGATGGGAAGAATCCTCCTAGGTCATATGTACTACAGAATCCCCAGTGCATACAGCACCTGAAAGGGCAATCTTGTTTAGACCATTTGTRTTTCAGATGTGCCTTGGAGCACATCCCTGTCCCGCCAGGGCTTCCCTGATGGTACTTCAAGGCAGCCAGCTCTGCAGGTTCTCTGGGAAGTGGCTCTCAGTTATGAGGGAGAGATTGTTCTCCTTGACCTATTTGCTCATTACCTCCACAAATGTGATTCTGATGAAGGAATTTTCCTAAGTAATTACTATCACATTAGCAATTCAGCCAAACAGAAAGCAGTCCAAACAGCAACGTGACATGGTATCTGCCCCAAAGGCCAGCTTGCTGACTGCCAGTGGACCGACAGAGACAGAAGGYAAAAGCCAGCTCAGTTAGCCAGGTGGAGTGTCCCCAAGTGAGGCAGGTGAACGTAGCTTTATCTCGRCCACTGAGGCGTAGGATCCTGCAGCTCACTTGTCAGGTCTGTGYGTGCTTCTTTGTGTCACGGTTCATCTGAAGTTAGGAAGAGGTTCTGACATGAACTCCAGATTCAAGGGTTAAAACCACTCTTGCTTTTAGCTGCCTGTAAGATTTARAATGCCTGCTAAGCCCATGTTCTGAGCAGTGAGAGAAAATGATAACACATGCAGTACAAAGAACTGGCTAAATTCAAGAAGCTGATTCCATGGTGGAAGTTGTACCTCCCAATCTAATTCGCAAAGGACAAACTTACACATGCAGCATTGCTCCCAATACCCTCTGCCCARAGGCAGAGAGCTTCACAGAGACTGATCTGCTGTATAGAGTCTAACTTGGAGTGTTGATAAAAAGAACAGCCCCACTTTACAAGAGTCCTTGGCATCCTTCTATGTATGTCATTGCAACGATTTTGCTTAGCCACAGYGTACCTTCTTGTTAAAAATTTTAAATCAGGGAACTCTGACAGAGTTTTTCGTGACAGAAAATCACAGAATGATTGAGGTTGGAAGGGATCTCTGGAGATCATCTAGTCCAACCTCCCTGCTCAGCAGRGTCATGTTAGACAGAGTTGCATCCAGGCGGGCCTTGAATATCTCCAGAGAAGAAGACTCCACAACCTCTCAGGGAAACTTGTGCCAGTGCTCCGTCACTCTCACAGGGAAGAAATTCCTCCTTACGGTCAGGTGGAACTTCCTGTGCTTCAATTTCTGCCCATTGCCTCTTGACCTGTCACATGGGACAACTGAAAAGAGTTTGTCCCCATCCCCTTGACACCCTCCCTTCAGGGACTTACACACGTTGATAAGATCCGCCCTTAGACTTCTCGTACCCAGGCTGAAGAGGCCCAGCTCTCACAGCTGTTCCTCATAGGGCAGGTGCTCCAGCCCTCTGATCATCTTCATAGCCCTACGCTGGGCACTCTCCAATAGCTCCATGTCTCTCTTGTCTTGGGGAGCCCAGAACTGGACACAGTATTCAAGATGAGGCCTCCCCAGGGCTGAGTAGAGGGGCAGGATCACCTCCCTCGACCTGCTGGCAACACGCTTCCTAATGCACCCCAGGATACCAGGCTTTCTTGGCCACAAGGCACATTACTGGCTCATGGTCAATCTGTCATCCACCAGCACTCCCAGGTCCTTCTCTGCAGAGCTGCTCTCCAGCAGGTCAGCCTCCAGCTTGTACTGGTGCCTAGGGTTATTCCTCCCTAGGTGCAGGACCGTGCACTTGCCCTTGTTGAACCTCCTGAGGTTCCTCTCCACCCAGCTCTCCAGCCTGCCCAGGTCTCTTTGAATGGCAGCACAGCCCTCAGGTGTATCAGCCACTTCTCCCAGCTTGGTGTCATCAGCAAACTTGCTGAGCAGGCACTCTGTCCGTTCATCCAGGCCATTGATGAATAAGTTGAACATGATGGGACCCAGTACTGAGGCCTGGGGGACACCACTAGCCACAGGCCTCCAACTAGACTTCAAGCCACTAATGACAACCCTCTGAGCTCTGCCTTTCAGCCACTTCTCAATCCGCCTCACTGTCCACTCGTCTAACCCACACTTCCTGAGCTTATCTAGGAGGATGTTATGGGAGACAGTGTCAAAAGCCTTGGTGAAGTCAAGGTACACAACATCCACTGCTCTTCCTTCATCTACCCAGCCAGTCACTCCATCATATAAGGCTCTCAGATTGGTTAAGCAGGATTTCCCCTTGGTGAGTCCATGCTGGCTACTGCTGATCACCTTTTCCTCCATATGTCTGGMGATGACATCCAGAATGAGCTGTTCCATCACCTTCTCAGGGGWAGAGGTGAGGCTGACTGGCCTATAGTTGCCTAGGTCCTGCTTCTTGCCCTTTGGGAAGACTGGAGTGACAYTGACTTTCTTCCAATCCTCAGGCACCTCTCCAGTTCTCCATGACTTTTCAAAGATGATGGAGAGCGGCCTAACCCTCTCAGTTTTCTCTTCTCCAGGCTAAACAGGCCCAGCTCTCACAGCCTTTCCTCATGAGAGATGTTCCTGTCCATTCATTATCTTAGTAGCTCTCCCCTGGACTCTCTCCAGTAGCTCCATATCTTTCTTGTATTGAAGAGCTCAAAACTGGACACAGTACTCCAGATGCAGCCTCACTATGTGTTCAGTAGAGGAGGAGGATTAGCCCCCTTGACCTGATGGCAACACTCTTCCTAACGCAACCCAGKATACCATTGGCTTTCTTGGCCACAAGGGCACACACTGCCTCATGGTCAACTTATTGTCCATCAGAACYCCAAGGTCCTTCTCCTTTGAGCTGCTTTCCAGTAGGTCAGCCTCCAGCTTGTACTGGGATATGGGGTTATTCCTTCCTAGGTGTAGGGCCCTGCACTTCCCTTTGTTGAACACCATGAGGTTCCTCTCTACCCATTTCTGCAGCCTGTTGAGGTCCCTCTGAATGGCAGCACAGCCTTCTAGTGTATCAGCTCTTCCTACCAGTTTGGTATCATCAGTAAACTTGCTGAGGGTGCACTCTGTTCCTTCATCCGGGTAACTGATGAATAAATTGAACAAGTCTGGACTCAGTGTTGACGCCTCAGGGACACYGCTAGCTGCAGGCCTCCAACTAGACTTTGTGAAACTGAGCACAACCCTCTGCCTTTCAGCCAGTTCTCCATCCATCTCATTGTTTGCTTATCTATCCTGCACTTCCTGAGCTTGCCTATGAGGATCTTATGGCAGACATAACATCCAAAAGTTGACCAGAGTCGGAGTCACTCATCCCAAGAAAACTGTTGTAACCAAATAAAATTGTTTGTCAAAGGGATCAAACCTGAGTTTCACAACACTAAAGAAAAATGGAAAATAGTGTCACCTTTAAGATCAAAGTGAGTGGTTGAATTCCTCTGTGTGAGAGAAACTATGTGGTAAACAAAACCAGCAYATACTTTCTGCAAACATCTGCCCTAACTGTCAGCAGCTTTCTAATGCAATTCTGAGGGAGTGCTGCCAAACAAGRAGAGACTCATTCCAAGACTTTAATAGTGAAAATATAAATATCCCTCTTGTTAATTTTGGGTGCCATAATCCATCAGTGGCTGTCTTGTGCAATTTAGCTCCATGGCATCTCCTGACACCATGGGCAGTAAAAYGTTCACATGCTAATGGCAGGTACTAGGACACTTTTTTTTTCAGCTGCCCRTTATGCTGAACAGAAGGATTAAGAGGTGCTGGGACAGTCTTGGCACATGGATCCCAGCCATCTGGAACACAGTAGTTACATGATGCAGTCACCACTGTGACTGGTCGTGTGCAATTGGAGGTGTAATCTGTGAAAGGCACAGTAGACTAGGAACTGTAAGGCTGTCATGCAGAGCTGTGGCCAGTGCAGCTTGGTGRCTGGGCATAGCAGCCTGGAAAAGGACCTGTCATAAAAATAGAGSCTGGCTTACAGTGTACAGCTGTGCCATGTGTTCTCCTTCCAAGTTTGTTGTGAAGAAATCCTGCAGAAGGCTCATTTAAAGCTGCACTACAGGGCTTTAAACTCAGGAGGGGAAAGAGAGAAGCCAAGATATAATAATTGTGTCATGTTTTTCATCTTCAGATGGCTGATGATGAGTTTGGTTATTCCAACCATCATTGAGACTACTGAAAATTCTTGTCACTCCTTGTCMACTCAGAGAAAAATACAGGCTTCATCTTATGGTCAAGGCACTTTTCTGTCATATTCCTGCTCATGGGATGGAATAAGATGAGATGTGCATGAGACAACAGATCCTTTGTCTTGTAACAGTTCTCAGTCAAYTCAGAATGCAGGAGCAAAGGGCTAATACTGAGGAAATCTGTGACTGGCTCTGCACCCTTACGTAAGCATGGATGTATCCCTTGTTCTATTCTTCCATTCCCTAATCTCTGAACTGGACAAAGACAATAAGTATGCTCTACCTCTAAAAAAGCTTTGAGCTCTTTGGAGGAAGAGCACTTGTGATTCTTCAGAAAAAGCCTGGAGCTGTGGGGTTCTTCTCTTCCAACTACTTGCAGTAGCCCGTTCTTGGAATCTACTATGTCAGCCTTAGCACACTAACCCTTTGCAGGCCACCTGGATATACTTCCAGCCCTTGCCTCTTTTAAACAGCCTCTGAAGTGTGTCCAGAGGTTTGCACATACTGCTATACCAGTATTTTGCTGCTTCAATGGAGGTAGAAGACTCCCATTAGTAGGTTCTATTCAGCTTCCTCATTCAGTGCCAGCATACAGTAAAGCACCTCTGGGAAGCTTCCTCAGTCCTTTCACTTCTTTTTAATAATATCTTAAACTTTTGCTTCCTCTCAATAACCTTTTAACCTAGACTTGTTTTCCTGTTTCTTAATTCACCAAGGTTATATTTATAGTAACACCCTTCTCTTTTAGGTTTGGGTATTGATGATAGTGAAATAGATTTCCCTTTATTTCTGTTCAGTCATTTTCACTTAACTCTGAACTGCTCTGCTGACACCCCTAAAAGTAACTAATGCCAAACATGAAATGCACACAAGATGTCAGTGATACATTCAGGCTATAAAACTTGTGATATCAAATGTGTTACCAGCTCTTCATTGAGGTACACACTGCACATTCACATTAGCAATTTAAAATACACAGCAGACCTGGAATCAAGTCGCTTTGTGAAAACTATCGCCTAAACATGTAGAATGGGAGATTCCTTAGAGACCCTTGTTTTGGGATCCCTTGAAACAGAGCCCAACAGATAAGAAGCATCTCACTTACTGCAATGTACTCAGTGCATGGCAGTGCATAAGCTATTTCATGGTGACCCAATACTTCTAAATGCTAGCTCTCATAATAAAGAATAGAGCCATTTTCAAGGGTCAGTTGCAGAGGAATCCAAGTCCAGTAATTCAAAGAAGCATGAAAATATAATCAGCTGATAATCAATAAAAGAATCTCTGATAATCATGCAGTATTCCAAAGACATTTCTAAAGCAGTATTGACCTTCTTTCCAGAACAATCATCCCTTGCTTTTATAGTACTGTTTTCAGTATGTTTCTAAGTACTTAGTAATAATGGAAAGAATCAACATCCACACTTTATTTACAGATAGGAAAACTGAATCAGTAGGAGAAATGAACCATTTCCTTAAATTCATCTAGACATCATGGAGCCAAACCAAAAACAGTAGACAGTAGCTCTGGGTCCTGGTGCCGATCTCTGTCTTATAGCAGACACTGAATGCAGAAGCAGTTTACTTAAATAAGCACTTGGATTCAGGGCTTAGGTTACGTAGGGGTTATTGCAGACGAGTATGAGAGAATAGGATGCTGAAAACACTGTTCAGGACAACTCGCTTCAGAGGAAAAGAAGTTGTTGTCTGGTTCCTGTGAAATACCAGTAACTGTTAGAAAAAAGGGTGAGGGATGCCACAGAAGAGCTACCATTGCACAGAAAGCAGGAGACATTTGACCTTTGCAAATGCTATAGAAGCTCCACCATTACATGAACAACTGTTTTATTAGAAGAGATGAGTTTAGAAAGATGCACTGGTAGTTGCCTTCTGAGTTGGAAATAGGGCCAAGGACAGTTGCTGATCAGAACAAAGGAGGAGGGGAAGATACAAAGACACAACTAGTGTGATCCCCAGAAGGGACCCAGTGCTAGCTCCCAAAGGTAGTCTACCACCAGATGCAAGGGGAAATGAGTAGGTGGTAAGATCCCCAAAGCCTTTGAGTATCTGGGCATGTTATCTCCTCTCAAATTGATATAAGAAGGGAATTAGACCCTTAAATCCTTCTGTAAACCTCAGCAGGCATCCATCTATCTTCAGTCACATGAACAAGAGCTGTTCCCAGGATTTGAATCTTAAGAACTGACTTTTCTTTCTTTCTTTTTTCCTTTTCTTTTTTTTTTCTTTTTTTTTTTTTTTTTAACTGGGGCTCAGTTTGAAATGTAGGCATTTTTAGAGATATCGTTCCTCATTTCCTTACTCCTAAATGAAAGCAGAAACCAGAAGTGGCTGCATTTAAGTGCATGAAACAGAACAACTTGCATCATTAGACTGTCAATTCCATATCTTTATTTATTGACTTAAAATTATAAACTGAGTGCTTCATAACTATTAATGAGTCTCTCAAATCCTGGATGAGAAAATAAGTATTATCTCCATTTACCAGTTGTCAAAGTGAGGCACAAGAGGAGACATGACTTGTCCAACGAGACCAAGCCGCTTAACATGACAACTGAGCCTAGGACATAGGAGTCCAGGCTGCCAGCTTTCCTTCTGTCATAGCCATCGCAGCTACATCCCCTTCCATCATGACTCCTATACGTAGCATCGTCTCTGCTCAGGTGCTCAAATGGGGGAAGCTTCAGACACTTTGTTCATAACACTAACACTTTATAACTTTCCTAACACTTTAACCTGCTTGTAGAAAAAGTTTGAAGTATCTTGACTTTGATGGTTACAATGTGAAACAGTTCCATTGTGTTTTTTCTAGTCACCTCGTGAGGAAACTGATAGGAGCAAGCTAGAAGAAAAGATGAGAAAAGTTTAATGTGTAAAGCTTTTCCTAACTAGGTCTCCAGAGCAGCTGGCAGCCATCATGTTCCTGGGGTGCCTGGGTCATCAGACAAAGCCTGAGAGTTTCCACTCTCACATCCAGAGACTGTCACATCCAAGAATCACCTCTTAGACCAAAGTCACACCTCAAAGGCTGAACAGGTCTCCTGGGGCTCTATATTCAATGAAGAGAAGTACACAATGTTGAAGATGGTTTAATCTGCACTATCTTGAGATGAAGGTGTTCATATCTCTCCACTGAATGTAGAAGTTCTATTCTTAAGAATAGAATGAGTGGCCAGGGGAAGACTTAGATGTGTCAAGAGCAAAGTTGGGGCAAACGAATCCCATCAGTAGGAGACTGAATCTTATTTGTTTGACAGTAAATGAAATGGGAGCTTTAAATTCTTCAGCTAAAAGTGCCAAGCCAAGAGTTCCTTGCCCCTTCTCAAGCCTGGCACACAAAGCCTGGTTAGTGTGTTTGGACACCACAGCTACTTTCACAAAAAGTCTTTTGGAGTTAAATCACAGTCTGTTCTTCTTGTACATGAATTTCTTCTCATGACAATTTAGTTCCTTCTTTTTAGCCTTATCAAGCCTGGGCGCCTTTAGATATATCATTTTTTCCCAAACTCTTTACAGAAGTCTCTTCCCCATTCCCTGAAAGTATCCCAGCCTCTTGCCATCCATGTATTCCCATTTACCTAAACCAGAAAGCTGTGTCCTGCTGAGGTGAACATAGAGCTTTTCTCTCACAAAAGACACTCAGTTGTGAAAAATAATCAGAAATATTTCCCCTGCTGCTCAACAGTGCGGGAATTACTGGACTGACCATTGCTGTAGTGTGTGGCAATGTATAGCTCCTTGAGTGTAAACAGCCCAGGCATAGTCAGGGAGTTGGGCATGGCAAAGGGGCTCCAAATACAAGGCACACCAGGATGTGCAAGGACAGCTTTCCATACAAACACACCTGGAGTTTCCCTCTCAGCATAGCAGATTCATTTTACCATAGGCACCTGCAGTAGCTGGCATCTGTCAGCTGCGCTGCTCAATTGGAAGTGATAAACTGCTCCTGCTTTTCTTAAGGGCTAGGTCTTTAGTGCATGGATGGCTGATCAGAGGGCTCACTTGCCTTACTTCTCTCCCTTCAGAACTGGCTTAGGTCACTCATCTCAGCAGGTGACATAAGACTGCAGGGGCAAGACCTGGGCAAGGTATTACAGTTTACCCTTTCTTAATGCTTGGACTGGAGTTTAAGCATCACATCAGAAGTGGAATAGAAATTGTCACTCTTCCGTCATTTTAGAATCCTTTGGAAGTTGTTGAAAGAGGGCTGTGTTGAATTTTGAGCAGCTTGGAAGATAGCACAAAAGATGTAGAGGCACATGATGTGATGAAGTTAGTGTTCATCTCATTACATGTATGAGACAACTTTGAAGTTCAATGTGCCAGCTACATGTAAGATTAAAAGAAATAGAGAAATACTGGAACTGAAGTTGTACTCTGTGAAACTGATGGAAATGCAATGTCAGAATGGAAGAAATGCCTGCATCTTGTGAACAAGTCCATAGCTTCCTGGAGACAGAAGGAAAAATGATCTCTGTGTTTGGTTAAGAAAGTCTTAGTAAAAGTCATTAACAGGGCAGGAATAGATTGACTAAAGCCCTCTCTTCATGATGATGTAATACTTTCAGGGGCCAAACCTCTGCTTAAATGCAAAGAGACGAAAGCTTTGAGAGCTTTAAAAAAGCCCAGTATATTAGACATGGCCACTGAAATGTTTGACTTATGGAAAAATAGCTGCTCTCGGCCTACTCTTACCAATATGAAACAGAAAATTTCTGACAGTCTGATCTTCTGAACAAACCAGCCAACTTCCACAACAGCAGAGCTCAGGATGAGAAGGGAAAAGGTTATGTTTTGGAGTGTGGCACTTCCCATAATCTCTCATACTTGCCCAGTCCTCTTAACGAGGTATTTCTCACACCTGTGAGCTGTACAATTTCCCCTTACAATGTCCTGTTCCCTTCAGAAATCCATCTAAAGTAGTCTTTTAACTTATTTGAGTAGACAAGTCTGTTCCTGCTGTTAAGCAAGGTTTGGCTAAATTACATGCATCTTTTTCTCCTTCCTGCCTCTATCTCTTCTCCCTCTGTCTTCATCCTTATGTTCCTTTCCTTTCCTGCTACATCTCTCCAGGCCCTCTGTTCTGTCTTCCCTCTTCCTCTATGGCTATACATCATGTAAGTGAGGTGGGAGCTGCCCAGATCTGTTGTTTGATCTATTGAGATGAAATCTGAAAAGTTACTGAAAATTCATGACATTTCAGAAGATCTAGGCCTGAAACTGAGGAAAGAGGAATGGGATAAGGTAGGACAGAACAGAACGTAAATACTAAGTTTCAATACTAGTGATAGGGGGAGTACGACAATATGATTCCCATTGATCTTTGAGCCTAAGAAAAATGACATGGGGGTAACACCACCAGAACCAGTATATCACCTCTCCATCTGCATTCAGCATGCTTCGTTGAGGCCATGTTGTTGAGGGTTCATTGCCTGGCTTGAGATTAACTAATTCCTGAAAGCAACATATCCAAGGAGTACAAGAATCCTTGTAGCTGGATGGGAACATTTTTTTCATTAGTGTATCTGAACAGTACACTTTGTTACTGACTGATTTTCATTAAAGGTCTAAGGCTCCCCAAGGACTTGTTTTCTTCCTCCTGCAGTAGCAGGAGTGGAGAACATTCTGGGTGGAGCAGTCACTGCACAGTGTGATACAGTGGCTGCAGCAGTGCAGGGAAAGCAGCTGTCCACAGTTCTCTGCTGTTTATTTGCTTTTAAGATGCAACTGTTGTGATGTTGATGATGTATCTAGAGTCTAATTATTTCATGCCTTGGGGGCTGATCAATGACTTGCACCAACTGCACATCAATATTATGGGACCTGATCCTAGAAAGCACTGATTGTTCCCTAGTATATGAAAGCCAAATTCCAACCTTGATCACTCCTTCACTTTAGGCAGAGTGGCATTTGCACATTAAGGTCTAGATTATCCACTTCCATATCCTTCTTGTTTTTCAGGTATACACAGAAATCAAGAGATACAAATTTAAGCAATTSAGCAACACAAAAGATCCCACTAGGAAGTGTGGGGATTTTAGGATTTCCTACAGTCTGCAGCYTGTGATTCCTATTAGCCATTGCCTTGAATTTCTAGCACTGCAGCCTTTTAGAGACAGCACAGGAGGTATTAGTTCTCTACCCCTGCCATGTCATGRGTGTTAGCAGATGAATTTTCTGTAACTACGGCACAATACATGATTGCCACCACTTGTACAGCAGTTAGAGCATCACCCTATTTCCCTTCAACYGTGAACTGCAAGGGTCTATGTATGGTACAGCTGACAATCTTCCTTTTTGAGCCACCTGTACTATCACAAAATTCCTGTGAGAAATCTGTGACAAAGCTAAATACCAAATTTAGGTTTCCTGATCTTACTTCCGCAAGCACAACAGGAGCATTAGCACTGCCAAGCTTCTCAGATCTGTAGTTTAGTCTTATGTTTTGACTCTGACAATGTCCATCTTTTCCTTTACAGAAAGGTATAAAGCCCCCAGTGAAGATGCCAGGTAATCTATTCCCATTGGGGGATTATGTCCAAGTGCAGTGGTTAAAGGTCACCAAAAAGGAAAAAAAAAAAATCTGTAAAACTAGCAAAAATGCCTGGGAAGCAGCAAAACAGCTGTACTGTGCAGCCCAGACAGTTTAATGCACCATTACACATCATTGCCAAATCTCGCTCTTTAACACAGTGTTTGATCTCTTTCATTCTCAGACCCACCCAGAGCTTTCTCTTTTCAATTTGCCAAATTCTCCGTCCTTCCCACTTCCCTCCCTAGACAGCAAATTCATTATATTGAAAGCTTGTGTGTACAGCTAGAACTCTTAGAAAATATTGATAAAGGCCAAAATGAAACACTCTGGGAAGTAAAATCAGAAAATATTTCCATACCAGCTAAAGAATTTGAGAATCAATGAACCAGGGATAAACTGCAGAGTGAAAAACAGTATAGGGCATATTTTACTAGCAGGAAATTGGTGCCCAATTCTGTCATTCCTGCTCTGTAACTAGGAATCACTGTTTGACATGCAGCCCATTAGCTCATACACAGCTGCAGTTGATTAGGAGAGATCTGGGACACAAATGTGTTGAAAAACTTCACAGGATTTTGTCTGACAATTTCTAATTTCTTATCATGATATTCACATAGGATTAAGCTGTCAGAGAACATGTCATCATGCTCTCAAGCTCTGGAAGGGCTCATTTTTGTCATCCCTCAAGCTGGCAGAACCAGGCTGTACTGTGGCACCAAGTGCAGCCCGTCTCCCAATCCAAAGAGCTCATTGCTTCTGAGCAGGTCCAATAGCCTGCTATTGGTGCATCAGTGGGCAGAATAACAAGAGCACACCCACCCATGCACATGTCTGGGTACCACCAGCTGGCTGCAAAGCAACCATCTGCACAGATAGTGGGTGAGCTGTGAAGCACATAGTATTCACGACTGTTTTTGTAGCAGCCTCTCATTCTTTTGTACAAATCTGAGAACACTTACTACAGGCTCTCCTGGACCATGTGGCTATGCTCGATTAGCTCAGTAGATAGGGTAGCTTTGTCCTCTTTGTTGGCTAGATGATATTTGTGTGGGAGCATCCAGGCCTGAGTATGCCTACACTTGTCTCTATGTCGATTCAGAAGGAGGACTGCAGCACCTCTTGCTGTGTCCCAGCTATCTGAGATGCCAGTAGCGGTCCAGCTGCAGTAGCATAGAGCTCCTGAAGGCTGATATGAGAATGCAGCAGTGGAATCTCAGATTCAGATGGAACTTTCTGTGTATCAGTTTGTGCCCACTGCCTCTTGTCCGGTCACTGGGCAACACAAAAAAGACCTTTCCTGGGATATGGCAGGCTGCTAACTACATATACTTTAACAGATTTGTTCAAGGCAAAATGCTCTGTCYCAATTTTCTTCCATTTCCAGTTATTTTAGGACTTGTGTGAATGGTGACATTAGGGTGTGAAAGTACAGCCTAGGAGATCCCCTCAACCAAGTCCTTGTACAGATGGCCCTTCCAGCATCCCTAATGTTCCTTCATAGGAGGATCACCCCAGTTTGGGAGCAGAGACACCTTCTCTATCACCTTCCTGTCCAYTGACTTTTCCTTAAAGTCCCATGCTGAGCCTATCCTTGGATCAGCACTGTGCCCAAGTAGGCTGCCGCCACGTTTTCCATGGAAAGCTATCACCKTCTGGTGGGGGTTATTACGTGTGGTATCTGCTGCTTTCTGGATGACTTAGTCCCCAAATCACTACAGCAACCCTCTCTCCCTGCTATTGTAGAACCCATATCGAATCGCCTGGCACAGAAGGCCAGACCATCACCATTATTCAAGTACATTAAAAGATACTTGAAAAATATACAGGATTTGCCCTTTCTTTCTCTCTTTTTTTTTTTTTTTTTAACAAATCAAAATTTTTTTAACAGTCAAACAAATGTTTGTTGTGATCAGGATCTGTCATTTGTTCCATTTCTTCCTATCCCYCTCTCCTCTTCACTTTGTTGTCTTTTCATGAGTCACTCTTTTATAGGATCCCACAACTTCTGAATAAGAGCTATTCCTATGCCATAGGGCAGAGGAGGACATGACTGTGTCCAGTTCCACACACTGATGGAATTGCACAATTTTGCAGAATAGCTGTGGCAGTTCRACCTAAGAGCCTCCACTCTTGAACCTCCATGATGTTTAACACCTCAGATGACTCAGTTTTCCCACTGGGCCCAAGGCTTCCGAAACTCTAGGTCAAGCCAGCCCTAGCAGAGATYAGGAGCAAACATCTTTGTGTTCAGCACCTTAAGGGATCGTTTTCTTGCATTCTGCCATCCTCATTGTAGAAACACAAAACTCCCGAGAGGACAAAAGAGCATCAGAATCAAGATCTGCTGCAMAAGGCTAAGGGTGACATGAACACCTAATTTTGCTAGAATGGTGTCTAAAACAGATCTGAACAGCTCTAGCAATACACATCTGACCCTTCCAAAGGCATTTGGATAGCAAAGAAAGTTTAACCTTAAAGTTCCTACTGGTGACAATCACTTCTTAATATTCTCCCTCCAACTGCAAAAAACATCCTCTACCTTCCCTTCTGCTAATACCCTTGAAGTATKTGTGCAGTGTGATCAGTCCTGCCTTTGCCCTTAATCACTTTCTCCCAGCCTATATAATTAAATTCCATCAGGTATTGCATCTAATTTTTGAGGAGCTCCCAAAGAACAAAAGCCAGTTCAGTTGCAAGTGAACAGAACAAATTAATTAGAAGGGGAATATTAGGCTCTCTCCAAATTAGATTAGCAGATCTCTAACAGAAGAAACATAGCCAGGCTGGTTATGATGCTGTTCACTTCCTGAGCAGCTGCTCAGTTTCAGGGATTGTATACAGTATTCAGAGTCACAGCATCACTGGAAAGTGGATTTGGCTTGGAGCAACCCATGCTAAAAGGCACTCCAGGGCACAATTTCAAAGAGCAACACAGGGAATTGGTGGCCTTGTGTCTCTCATTAACAACTATGTAAGTTGTGCCATCAGATTGCTTCACGATATTTTGGAAATGTCTTCCTGTCATATCTCTGCATATCTAACCCAGTAAAAATGGATGTTACTTGAATGTGAAGCTCTGCATAGCAATATTTACCCACATTCCTCCTAGCTAGGGAGATCTTCAAGAGTAACCATTGGAATTTTTATATAAAACCAGATCAAATATCAAGAAACCACTCTTTAGAAGCATTTAAACAAGTAAAGAGACAGCACCAGTGCAACTTATGGCTACCTCTAGGAATCTACAGTCTTGGGAAATTGTCAACATAGCCTCATCTTATGTAATAAAACAAGCATACAGTTTGTCCCCTTAGGAACTAAGGGACAAGCACGCCACATGGCTAGCTGCATATGTCCTAGAGTCCTGATCAAGCACAGAGAGCATCAGCACTAAGATAATGTATCTACAGTCTCTAAACACTTTTGAGTAACAAAGTGCTACCTGCAAGTGATTTGAGACCAAGCACAGGAAACAAAAATGCAAGAGACATAAGGGAGAGCTTTTGAGAGAGTCAGATTGTTTAAATCATGCTTGTTAATTCAGTAAAAAGAAAAGGTTTCAAAAGAAAAAACAGTCTAATGTATCCTGCCCTTATTAATGGCAGGAATGTCCAATTGTAATGTGCCTAAAATTCTACCAAACGTTCGCTTTTCTCCGTCTCCACTGGTAACATGCACCTGCTGAGCTTATTAACTTTCCAGTTCTATCTGAAATGGGAAGCCCTGGATGCACTGCTGAATGCGCCAGACAGGTCCAAGTGGACCCCTGCTGTGCCGCTGAATGTACCCGCGGTTCTGTGGTTTCAGTGGAATGTTGCTGATGACAGTAGCACAGCAGGAATGGTGAGAATCAGCAGTGGAGACGTTAATAAACAGGCAACTGCTAATGATTTCAGTATTGAATCCTCTGGTTTGCTCTCCTTCTATCATATAAAAAAGAAAACAGCAATAGAAGAGTTTCATGATAGAAGCTCATTAGCCCAGGAGTCTAAAGGAACTTAGTTTCCTGCTTGCATATAATGCACCATAACCTTTGCCATTCTACTTTTACCCAGACAGTTTTTCTCTACAGCTTTAAAAGAGTGATTGAACTTAAAAAAGATCCAGGACAAAACAAGATTTGATCTTTCTACAGCAATATCCTGAATGGACATGAGCAGATTAGGGATCATTCTTAAAGATATGAGAATTGCTTAATATTAGTGACATAACCAGGTCTTRTATTCCAAACGAGAAGATAGGTCGGAATTCAGAGAGCTGAACATCTTTGAGGGAGAGTTTACATGCGTATTCACATGCTAGCCGGACATATGCCCTAGCACTTGAGWATTCATAGCCTGCCTTCTCACTGGCTCAGCATACGAGCAGTGAGCACCTGAACCATCTTGCTCTTCCCAGCTGCTTGGGAAAGATGGAGTGCTTCATCAGTCATGCTGTTTGGTCAACCTCATTTTCTTCCTTCATAAATTCTCTTCAGTTCTACTTCTGTTAGTAACTTGTATGCCATTACATCCTTCAGATTAATGTTTCCTCCCATCTTAACCAAAAACAAATGTATTTTTTACCAAATTTTTATCCTTTAATATCAAACTTGTKATTGTTTTTTACTTTACCTTCTAGAGCAAGAAAGTTCTTTTCTTTCCTCCTGATAGTACTCAGCTCTTCAGAAAATCACTAAGGCTAAAACAYATTTACAGGTATTTCCTCTCTTTTTATCCAGTCTCCTAGAAATTTCCTGAAAGAATGTGCTTTAAGATTTCGGCTATTCAGAGTTAACTAAGGGAGCACAAGGTATATTTCATTTTGCTACCTTATAGAAGGAAAACTAAGGCATCATCACCCTTTTTCCCTGTAAGTCACTGGAAAATTGTGTGTTCTGCATTGTCAATATACACATGGGTAATGTATTTCTAAAAATTTTTGATTGTTGAGAAGTAATCTCATAAGCCAAATGCATTTGGGAACTGTATCTGAAGCTTTTTTAGCTTCTTCGTTCAAGAAGATTACCATAAATGCAAGGTAAATTGTACATTCCGAACATTCCTGAAATTAATATTTGCCTTTAAAATCAGTTAAACTTACAGGCATAAATTCATTTTCGCTTATTTATGCCAAGAGAGGTTACAGGACTGCAAAGAAGAACCAAAGTTTCAGATGTCCATGCAAAACACAATCTCCGTTCAAGACTAAAAAGTGTAGGTTGGTTCAAAGTTTATTTTATATCCCTTATCTTCCGGAGGCTTTCCATTTTCACTGTAATTTGGTAAGAGCATACTCTTCTCCTTTGCAGAAGTATGTTTTTCTAATATATAGGTTATTGACATAATTTTCTGAGCRCTTGTCACAAAGTATTAACTCCTTCCTGCTGTTTCCACTTGCTAAATCACATTACAGAAAATTGGAAAAGCATTCAGCACTTCCCTCAGGTTGTTTTTCCGTGTAAGTAATTGCTGCTGTTTCCATAGGAAAGTTGTAAAATTGTGGTTCAGGAAAGAAGTGTCTACAGAAAAAGGAAAGAGATTTCCTATAGAAAACAGGAAAGAAGGTGACTGCATAGTTGTGAATAGAAGTTTAAATATCCACTGTAATCTCCAAGATAAAATGAGTAAAAACATCCATAAGGTAAATGAAGAGGTCCAGCTCTGTCATATTCCTACACTGGCCACTAACTGCAGGTCAAAAYCCTCTAAATAAGAAGCATGAAGAGCAAGTTATATAAATCCCATCTAATCTTAATAATACAGGACCAGTGGCCCCAGGACAGAACACAACACAGAATCAGGAGGGCACATAGGCACAAGCCTCACTTTAAGCCCATGTTCATTCACGTCACGAATCCTGCCCTGTATCAGTAGAAGATCAGAAAGATGTGCTGAAATGACAATGAGCTGCAGAGACTATAATGACTTGTTCGTGTTTACTATGCTTGGGATAGGCTGTGTATGTTCAAAAGCTGTATGGCACCCTCAGCAGCAGATATCCAACTGGAGACTGAATCTGGGAGACGGAAACCTGGCTGTAGTTTTTAAATGAAGGACTTCTTCAGTGTGATATCTTAGTTTGCTAATATGATTGATTTTCTCTGTTACAATTCTTTAGTTGAAAACCTGTCTACCTATTAGATTTCCGAATATATCTGTCAAAGTGTGGTCATCAGTAAAGTGGTGGAGACCAAAGATCCCCAAACACATGTGTGGGTTCAATGATACATTTACGTGTTGTTATTGTTCCTCCATTATTTCTGATTTCTATATGAATTTCCAGTTCATGGGACATGTCTTCAGGAAATAGAGGTCAGCCCTTCCTCTTAACAGAGCAAAAAAGGCTGAATTGTGATTAACTCCAGCATCCAGGTCACTTGAGGTATCCTGGATTGTTTGGAGTTATCTAAGATCATCTGAGGTTAACTGTAGTGGCTCTGCCACCTCTATTGGTTACCTTAATTAAAAGCAGAGTATAAGATGTATTCTGTAGGACTAAGACTTCTTAACAACTGAGATCTATCGTGAGAGGCTTGAAGATATAACTTCAGTACTCTGTACTGAACAAACAGACTAAAATCCGACATAGCTTTGACCATAAATAAGGCAAACAATACCCAACCTCATATGGAGAGCAGACAAATCAAACTAACCACCACAACTGTAATGTGACAGCAGGTAAGAAATCCAAGTTGTGCTTAAAAAAGCGTGCTTTGCTCCTGTACTGAGTGCTTACTCMACTTCAGCAGTAAAGGGAGGCAGCAAAGTATGAGCAGAAGGTGAAGTACAGTGATGTGTTACCAGCAGAAAGTTGCATGGGGCCAGGATTTATGAGGCCAGTCCTTTCTTGCTCAGTACTACTGAGGAGAATTAGTCTGCTATGAAATTTAACATTGTTATGGAGAAAGCTCCTGAGATGAACTAACCCAGGGTAGGTGATAGTTACTGTGCCACTAGCACAGCTAAAACAAGTTAAAACAGCTCGGGCCCAAGCAAGCCCAGACCAGCCTTGAGACCCCATAGTGTCAGGTCGGTACAAAGCTGTATTTATTGGGCTACACCCGCACCAACACTGAAGGGCAGATCCCTGTAAGCCAGCAGAGCCGTGGCATTTACACCAGGCACTGATCTGTTCTGTGATGCAAAGGAAACGCCATGGAACCGGCGGTTCGTTTGATGATGCRTTTCCCACCTTCTGTTCTGTCACACTCCTGAAATTGCTCCCTGGAGATTTCTGCCAGAGARGTGCTGATTTTTTATTTTCTTTTTTACTGCTGTTAAGTAGGTGGAAACAGGGAGGATTGCCAAAGACTAGTAATCTCCCAACAGACCAGCATAGATTCATGTACTGAAGCCTGAGAGATACGTGATTCTTTCTCAGATGGGTCTTGGTTTAAGTATGAATGGATAGTTCTGGATACCACTAAATTCCTCTGGCTCACAGACCAACACAGACCTGCTAGTATGAAGGGATCTGGGAAAAAGCACACTCACCATTTATTGTCAGCAGTTGGTGAAATGCTGATTTAGGATTACTGTCTGCTGGACTATTCAACTATAAGAGCTTAGCGCCTATTGCAGACACAGCTATTTCACCTCTGGAGAGGATGATTATCATAGCCAGTGTTGGCATCCACACTCAGTCCCTCATTTATTGGTGCAACATGGAAAAAGCATGAAGGAAAAAGATTGGAAAGTCCCACCTGGTGGGGGAAAAGCTGTAGTCTGAAGTTTAGGTGCTCTGCAGGAAGGAAGACACAAAGCCTCAAGTTCTCTTTTACAGAGAAGGAAATTAAACCTGCTTCTTCTGTGAGCTGCATGAGCATGCTAGGTGAGCACTTAGGTAGATAAAACCATATACACATTACTGTAAAACCTACGGTGTCTAATCATGATTGATATTCTCAGTATGGAATAGTTTAAATCAACCTGCAGTAATTGTTTCCTTGCTATGGAATTCAGTAGGCTGATAAAACAGTCCTCCATCTATATTATGTTTCCCTAAGAGGGTATTATGTGGTAAGTATGAATATGTGAGTACTAGGGATAAGTGAACTGATTCATGGCCTGGCAAGAACAGAATAAAAAAAAAGTTTTTCTCACTCTCCTGAGTCATACAAAACTCGAGCCATTTCTGTATCACTGGCTGTACAACTACAGAGTATGCTTAAGGACATAAAAAAGATTAAGGGCTGATTTGTCATTATGTTTTTGAAAGCTCGAATTACAAAGTTCCCTTTGATACATAGCTGCCCTATAGTACCTCTTTGGAAGCTGACCATGACTTCTGCTCTGTACTCATGTCTAATCTAACATTAGCCAGGTGCAGTGCAGACGCCACAATGTCACTGCTGCAAACGTGAGGGTGCTACAGGACAGGTCTCCCTGATACCAGTGGGAACAACTAGTTTTCAGTCACACTAGGGTGTTAGATATCTGAATCTCCTCTGAATGGGAGCTCCAGGCCCATATGGTTGCTTATAGATTTGCTAGTGGTTCTCTTGTACTCATCTGGCAAGGATTGCAACCAGATGAGTTTTGCATAGAGATATTAGTCAGTTTTGATCTCCTTGTGCTTTCACTGAATTCTATACAATGGCATTTCTGTAAATTGCACATGGCATGGAGGAGAGTCCTAAATTTTTCAAGGCTTCTCCTTTCCTTTTATGCAAAGTGGAGTAGCTTCAGCAAAGGGAATGGGGTGTCGGAGAAGGTTCAGTCACCAGGAAGCCAGTTGTTCGAGTGAGCCCTAATCCCCGACTGCATAAAGGGGTTTATCCACTCTCTTCCTTCTGCCATACTATAGAAGGAAGGAGTGATCCTTCTTCATTTCTAGGGGCTTAGGTGTTTGCTTTTTGCAGAGTTTCAGAGCACACCTCAGAACATGTCCATGTAGATGCAAAAGGCATGATTGGTTGATGAAAAAGAGACCGTAGGAGGTAGATTTATTTCCTGCAGAAACCAGGAAACTCAGTAGATTTTTCTGATCACCAGCTAGTGTATTTGGAGACTCAGAGAGGTGCCTTATTTTTCTGTCAATTTAATCCTCTTTCTTAGAGTTTTATTTAGAAATTTCAGCAGAATATAAGCTCTTCACTGTATTTCTGTCATTTCCAGTTCATGTTGCCAGTGACACCCTCCTGCACTGCAATCGTGTATTTTGCTTTCACAGATACTTATTGTTTAAGTTAATAGAATAGCAAAAAGTGATATTTTCTGAAACCACTTACAGCTTAGTATAGCTTCCAAGGGGTCTGCAAAATCAAGAACTGCTGTATATAATCAAGTAAACAATTTACAAAAAGGAGATATTACATTGGTCACTTACCAGAAAATCTAGTACAGCTTTCAGCTTTGCTTTCTGTATCTTTTCCAATGCCAGAAAGATACATGAACGTAACCTGGACTCATGTCCATGTTCATGGCACTGGATTTAGCTTGGTCTGCTCCGCAGTATGTGGGCATATTTTTGGCGTGACTGCTAGCTTGGACTGACACAAAACCAGTGCCAGGGAACTGTTCCCCATTCTTGTGATGTTGTGGGAAGTCTTCCAATATGTGTCATTTTCCATAAAGCCCAATTCCTAGCCAATAGTTTTACTTGAGAGTTTCAGCATTCGGTTGTGAATAGCAGGCTTTTACCATTCTTCATTGTAAAGAAGACTAGAAAATGTGATATAAATACACTCTGAAAGTTCATAAGCCAGAAGTCACACTCAAAAAAATCAGAAGGAAAGACAGGAATCTCTTGATTTTCGAGTCAGTCTCATGAATGTGTTTTTTCCAGAGCTGGTAGAACCAGATGATCATCTGATTTCAGATTCTGTTTTGAACCCAAAGTTCCCCCTTGGCTTAGGATGGACCCTGGGCTGAGTTTTCTGATGCACTGGACACTCGGTTCTATGACACCTCACTTCAAGRGCTGTTTCCTTTGCTGGATGCCATATCGGCTAGTCAGGCCTGCCCCAGTACACACAAGACTGCCCAGTACACTATGGAAAGGGCTTATCTTTTTCTATTCAGGTGAAGCATCTCCTTCTCTTTCAGACAAAATTACAAAAGCTTTGGGAAACTTCAGGGCTCATGGAGACCCTGACCTAGAAGACTATTCCTGCTGTGCCATGGACAGCATGCCAGGCAAGGAGATGGACAAAGCCATCCTATGCAATCTGTTTAGCCCAGTCTATTGCCAGATGGCCACACAGGGGTTGAGGACTGTAATTTAGTCAGAGCCTTTGTGGACAGCAGTCACACGTGATGGAGAACAAGAGGGATGAAGCAGGTAAGGGAAAGATGTGAYAGAGACTCAGCATGAGGAAAAGGGAGGAGAACAAAGAGGAGCAAGTTATTTTGAACAAAGGTGAAATTAGGGACAGGTTATCACATTCTCAGGACAAGTAGGGTGCAACTCATCTTTCATCAGCCCAGCTCTGCAATTTAAGCTAAGGATACCTGTAGGACATAGAAGACCATTTTTTCTCAATACTGTTTAGGACTATGTCTTGTCCAGGCTACGGCTACACTAAGTTGACTGTTCATCTTAACTAGAACTAGAATTTTTCCCATTTGTTTTCTTCCTACGTTTAAATGCACAGGATAGAAACAGTGATCCTAGAACTACAGTACTGAACCAGAAAAAAACACTGTGATGGCCTTAACTGTGCCTTTCTTATCACAGTTGTGAGAGATGCCARCTGGCTTTTGTTTGTTTATTTTTTAAGAAAATGGTGATGTTTCTATGACATCCCTTGGGTGCATATTCTTATTATTTCTCCACTGATCTATACCCCATGCTGTGGTAAAATGTCAAGATGCCTGACCAGAGTAAAAAACATTCCCGCAGGTGTAGCTTGCAGCCCATAGCCAAGTTTAATGCCACCCAATTACTGCAGGCACTTTCCTCAAATTGAGATGATTCTTGGTGATTGGTGGTAAGAGCTGTTTTCCTGGTTCCCCCATGCTGCTCACCAGCCCTGCTCCAGCCCTGAGAATTTTTCCCTTTGGTCCTGGGAGCTGTGTCTCTCTTTATATTCAAAGGTGATTACATTTGATTGACAAGATAAACAGAGTTTGTAACTCAGTTCCAGAGGAATGCAGAGCATTCTTCTGTGTGCTCAACAAACACCAAAGAATCGTTCTGGCATTTCACTTTCTTTGTCTCAATTTGCTGCTATGAGTAAAATAGCTCCAAAAGGATCATTCCAGCAGAAATCAGCAGCTTCAGATATAGGTAGACTGTGTTTTTTTTCCCTAAAAATGGTATTTTTTTCCTCCAAGATCTGTCTGAGAATGACGTTTGTGGCGAGTTGTTTGGATGCTGGGACTTCTCTGAGTGTATTTTTTTTTCTTTTTCTTTATTTCTTTTTTTTTYCCCAAGGAAATCTTGTAAAAAGGATGAGGTCAGAATTCCAGAGTATATCATCCGAATGGCTGTCCACAGCAGTCCCTGTCTGCCCTTCTTAGGGTGATGTAATCACTACTCAGTAATAACATTTCTGAAAGGTGGATAACAGCATTTTAGTTCAGCTCTAATAATTCTGTTAAAGCAGAGCTAGTGTTGTAATTGCTGTTTGTAACTGGGTTTGTTCCATATGTGCGTTATGTAGGATGCAATTGTAATGAAATGTTCTCTCTTTGAGCTGTATGCCCTAAAGAATATGTCTTATTGTGTAGCAAGCAAATCACTCATCCACTCTCTGCCTCTGCTGTATCTTATAATGAAATAAGAGAGAGAGAAAAAAAGAGTCATGTTTCTCCTTGTTTTAATTTATTTTGGAAATTTTAAGTAGCATAAGTGTAAATCTTCCTTTGCTTTGGTAACACATAGCACATTTCTGAACTCCTGCTTATTTCTTTTAATAGAAAAAAATATGTGAGCCTGTGTGCGTTTAAAAGTGTGCATTCATTACAGCACATAGATACAAGYATAAGCAAGAACAGAGAGTGAGAGAGCAGGAGGGGACCTATTTTACAGAGTAAGACATAGTGGTCTGGAACAACATTTTAAATTCTATACTAACTGTAAGAAATAGGGCTTAAAGATGCAAAATCTCTGAAGAACTTGTGTATTAAAAGATAGCATGTTCTGTGCCATGAGATCAGGTAGGTGAGTGGTTGCTTTGCTTTGGAAGTAGTATGTGCTGTAAGACTCAACTGTAATAAAATCTGGCTGTTGTACAGCACTCTTCATTCACAGATCACGGAGTGCTTTGCAGGCAGAGTAACCCCATTTACAAACAGAGAAGCAGAGGCGTGTGGAGAGGATTTTGCCACTCCACTAGCTGACTGGGACACCAGTCGGATGATGACACTGGTTGTGAACTTAGACGGGCTAGCAATCCCTACAGAGGGTTAACATGTGGTAGCTGCACAGGACACCTGGATATGAAAAGCTGGCAGAAGCAACTAATTTCACCCAGAATAGGAAAGAGCCTGCTGGGAGCCTGAGGACATGAATGTGCTGGGCTGTGTTACCTTGTCTTGGTCATGATGCTGATATGTTGCTACTCTTGTTTTATCTGATTTCTCTTAGGCCTCAGGTGGTGCCTCTAGGTCCTAGGTTTCAGTTCCCCAACCACCAATGGAACATTTTTTATGTGTTTCCAGGGAAATACAACACAAAAAGACAGTTTTTCTCTGACCTGATTTCAGCTGGGGAAAGAGGGTGAGYGATGTCAATAATGCCTGCAGACAGCAGGTGTAATGTACCAGTCAAGCTCTCCTCATGCTATTCACATAGCAGATCTTCCTGAGGGATGTCCACATTTCTAGCCACCTGGGGTTCCACAACAGCTTCATGCCTTCACTTTGTGCCCCATAATGCAGCCCTATAATGGTGTATGTACCACCATTGGATCTGCTATAGTCTCCAGAACTAGGAAAGGCTCAGGGTAACCTTGAAGGGTTTCAGACAGAGGTCCTTTCTGTTTGCAATGGCAAGGTTTATTTGGTTGCGTGTCAGAAAATGAGTACATTTGCACTGCTGTTTTTTTTAAGGAATTAGGACTTTTTTAGCTCTCTCACTACAGGGCAGTAGGAGAAC
Organism: Rhea americana; assembly: GCF_003343005.1. NCBI lineage: Eukaryota > Metazoa > Chordata > Aves > Rheiformes > Rheidae > Rhea > Rhea americana. Next base: position 862,933 of record NW_028186367.1, on the reverse strand, counting down.
ATCTAGCTTTAGCCTGTCAAAATTAAGCGTCTAGATTAAACTCCATGAGCTCCTTTGTAGCCTGTGGGACAGGCACCTCCCTAAGCAATTTTTCTCAGTTGAACTCATGCTCAAATCCCCTTTTGGTGGGGAGCCAGGCCCTATCCACCAACTGTGAAAGGAATCTAAACAGCTAGATTAGAGAACACACAACTAAATGGAAGTAGGAGAGAAACAATCCTAACTGAGAATAAAACAGGGATGTTCTCTGGTTTTGCCTAACTCTGCACCTCCCACATCTCTGCATTCTGGTCTCCTTATGCTGGAGCTCCTTTGACTCTAGGGAGACTTCTGGATGTCTGCATGGAAGGTAAGGGGCAGGGAGAGCATTCACTTTCAGTGTGAAACACTTCAATCAAGAATAGATTCTAAAAAAGTCTAATTGAATAACATCACCTGTTCCTAGCCCACCAGCTCCCCTCTAGGCAATTCTAAAAGTGAAAGTTTTTATCAGAATTTTTACCCTGGGAAGCCAAGAAAAATGATCACAAATGAGCAGGAATGAAGAACCATGTAAACCAGACATAGCATCCCAGAATGTATCTGTAAAAAGAAAAAAAAAAAAAAAATCCTACAACCTGGACTGTAGAAATGCAAGTTTCTTATGGGAAAATGTGATTCCTATTCAAATGCTAATGGGTTGTTATCACAAGAATCTCTTAATTTGACCATGAGAAGGGGCAGGGCAAGGTTCAGAGGGCAAATGACTGATGAACAATCTTCAATCTGCCAGTAAATCTTTGCCTTTTATATACTCCCCCTTACTGATCTCTRACTTAAATCAATCCTCCAAAGGGATATGTGAAAGACAACTCTGACTTCAGCAAGAAGTAATAGCGCATATTTGTATGTCTCTTTTATCCTTGTTTAAAAGGCAAAGTTATGGCACTGATAGAGTTTCAGCCACCAGAACAGCTGGCCCTGAAAGCATAGAAATCGATGATATATGAGAAAAAGTTAGTTTATTGGAAAGAACAAAATATAGCACATTTTAGAAAAGTAATAGAGAAAAAAARGGGTGAATTGGATATTGCATGCACAAACTATCTTTGCAGGATTCTTGGGACAGAAGGAAACATCATGTGAAGCAAGAATARCTTGACTCAGAGGCAAAGATCCGCCACCCTTTCCTAGGAACACAGCAGCCAGGGATTGCAAGTGCTACCTAGAAAAACGGGAGCAAAAGACCACATTCTCTCCTATAGAAGCAGAAAATCCATATTCCTTTGTTCTAGAAGCATTCTTTTCAGCCATTTTATGAGCAGATGACTTCAAATTTGAAGATATTTGCTAGCACCTTGCATTGCTATAAATAGAAGAAGAAAACTACCTTGCTGTTAAAACTGCCAAACTTATATGAGTAATTTATGTGTGTTTTGAGAAGTTTACAGGGAGCACTTCATTGACCTTGACCAGCAAAAATGTGTGAGAGAAGGGAATAGGACGTTTTTAATGTTACATTAGAATAGACATTTTTTCAGCTTTGGCATCTTCTGTTTGCCATATATGCCCAAGGATTTCCRAACATACTTACATACTGATAAATTCTGCGTTAGGCCTTCCTGGTCAGTCAGTTGCTGGCATCCTGTCCCAGTGGGGAGTGGGATTTAGAGCCTGTGTGGGTCCATTGCAGGATAGAATGCTGGCTATTTTGGGACAGCACAGACCCTGGGAGGGTGCTTGTCTTCAGCTCACTCATAYGCTGTGATGGCAGGAGTAATGCCCTGCGAAATCATTAACAGCTCCCAGGATGGGAATCACTGGAAAAAAGAGGAAGAGGAAGACTTTGTAGACAGATGAGGTTTCTTAGTCTCTCAGCATATTATTTTTCACATTGTTCCCAGAGACCCTAAAAGTGTGTGAGAACAAAATGCATTTGACCTCCGTGTTTGAAAAATAGTAAAGGGCTGTAGTGTCTGTCRGAGACAATGTGAGCCAGCTAGAACATGACCCCAGGCTGCATTTCCACCTGGATTCATGATTTCCACTTGGCCCTCCCAGTAGCTTCCTACCTCAGCTCTCCTGCTTGAATGCCATGCACTGTACCGTCTGCTGTGCTGGATTTTCTGCCACCACTCAGAAGAACAGTGATGCACCACTGACTTGTGCAGAAAAGCACTGAGAAGATGGAGACAAAATAAGGAAGAAGTTGCATTCTCAGCCCCTGAGGCTGCACTGCTTCCCCCCCCCAGCACTTATCTTATCGTTGCTTCTTTCTAAAATAAAAGGAATAGAGAGATTAACAACATGAAAAAGGGAGGAGATGATAAAGAGTATCATAAAAATTATCTATGTCCTCATTTCAGAGCTTTGCATGGTAGCAGGGAGGCACAAGGCCTCTTTCTTTTTTAAAAAAGCTGGGTGTCTTTTTTAAAAAGCAGTTGATGCCACTGCATTGTCATGAACTGAAAAAGCTCCTAGGATGTGTTCTGTAGAACATTATCACACTTAAGAAATTATCTGGAGATGCCATCCAAGGACTGGTGCAAATCAAAGCTAAAAGAGAAAGCCTGGTATTATACTGTTACTGGGGCTTGGATCCAGTCTGGACAAGACAGAGATTTGCACCTTTGCTTTTGTGCTGAGATGAAAACGGGYTTTAGTTGCACATATGCTGTTGGTGGCCCAGCTGGAAACAGAGAGAATCAAAGCTGCAACTTTTTTGATTTACAGTGTGATTCTTTAATCTTGAAGGTGATATCAGTTCCTTGTGGGGGCTGCTCTTCGCAAATGTGAATCTTAAGAAGAGACGGCCAAATTCTCTCGAGTTTGATATACTTGGTTCGGTGCATTAGTGGTTCTCCTGWTGAAATCTTTTCATGTCTTGGCAGTATCAAACTATGCAATTATTCTCCTTCATAAGTCTCTGCCTGTGTAGCAATTAGGCTTTTCTGCTGCTGTAGCTGTTATATTATTCCTTGTACTTGCCTTTAATAATACAACCATGTCCTGGGGTCTTGGTACTCGAAATACAGAGGAGACAGAGGGGCTGCACAGGGTATGGGTACACTGAATAAAAGCTTCTTTGTTTTCTTTTTCTTGGCAGGTCACTATGGAAAGGATATTTATCGAAGTGGAGGGCCAGATCTACATAATTTCATCTCCTCCGGCTTTGTCACATTAGGAAGAGGACACACGAAGGGTACAGTGGAAACAATTTTTTGCTAAATAGAAAGATTATTTTGAATAAAAGGCTATAACTCAGAAGTTGGGTTCTAAGTCCTATGAGATAACAGTATTCAACTGAATTCAGTAGATTTAGTCTAGCAAATATCACTTCAGGTAAAATGCTACTGGCAGAGCCTTTTAAATCCTAGCCAGGGAGACAGTGGTAGAGTGTAGAGTTGGGAAGCCAGGCTACAGGTTCCAGTTTGACTTTGCAGTTCAACAATTTATACTGCTTTATGTTTTTCTGGGTGCATGGATGCAAACTACCATTGTGCTGCTGTATTTATAAAGGGAAGGGACAGGAGTATAATGCTGTCCAAGGATAGACATTTACAAGTCAGAAGTGAGGTTTTGGACTTTTTTGTTTGATTTCTATTTTTTTTTTTGGGGTGGGGGTATTATGAATATTTTATAATATTTCTTTTTAGGTCCAAAAACATATATTTTATGTGTGCATATAATCTGTGATATAATGTACAAACATGATAACACAAAAATATACATATATTGCTCTGTGTATGTTCTGTGTATATGTACTGTATATATAATATATGTTGAGAGACAGATGTAGCTATATTAGATAAGTAACCATATATCCCAGGAGTTGTGGTGACACAAAAGCTAAGAGATCTAACTCAAAGTAGCTGGTCACCAGAACCCCGGATGAATGTTCATTCTATGACATTGTTCCATATTTGGTGAGTTTTTATAGTGTACAGTGAGAATATGTTTGGAACAGCTTTCTGTTCACATCACACTCTGACCAAGTTACACTGGTGCACTGGCAGTGGGTTGCATCACTGGGAGTGCAAGCATGTGCCATGCCAGTACTCATCTGGTTTTGTTTCCTGCTGACTTATAAGACTGTTGTACATTTATATAGACACAATGTATGTGGAGATACATATATAGACACAATGTACTGTATGTGGAGATGTGTCCACGTGCTTGCCTGGTTGAATGCACCTGTGTTGTTTCTATGGAAGACCATGACTCACAAGTTATTAAAATACCTTATTTTTTCGTACATTCTCTGCACTTTTTCAAATTCTCCACAAGTGTCATCCAAAGCAGTGTTGGTCCTGTAGAACTGTCAGAGAAGAAAAAAATATATGTATATTGTCTGTGTATGTCTGTGTGTGCTTAAATAAAGTTTACTGAGGCTGAGGCAGCACCCGTGGGACTTGTAATACAATATCCTGCAATTACAACCTGGCGCTGCAATGGTGGACAAAAAGCAGAGGAAACCAGCATGAACCTTCAGGTGGGCTGGGAGCTAAAATGGTTCAAGGAAGGACTCATGGACGGCGTTTCACACAATGTCTCTTTCTCCCCCCGCTCCTTCACTAAAAAGGTTTATTATGGTTATGCCACATCACATTAGGCCCAACAGCGTGTTAAGAGTGAGATAGCAGGTGTACCCCATCTGAGACATGGTCTACAGAGTGGTGCATCCTGATAGCCTTCAAAGAGCACACGGGTACCTCTGTGTAGGGCTTTACAATCTGCTTCTTTGTCTCAGGCATTTTAGTTGCTCTTCAGTCAGTTTACTGTATGATACACTTTTATCAGTTCTTTCTCAGGTGAAAAATAAATTCTGCTTCTTTAACATTTCCTCTTTAACAGGGGCTCTGTTCTTCCAGAGATGGGCTAGTGGGCCATATCCCTCCCACTGGCTTTGTTGGGAATCCCACACAGCACATTCCCCATCATTAAGGAGATGGGAGAATGGAAAGCAGAAATTGAGACTGCTCATATACCCCCTCTCATGACAGTCACCAGATAGGGTGGTGCTTTCCAAGGTGAATACAAGGCTTTTATTATTGGAAGAAAGTGAAGTATCTTGGCTGTTTATGAAGCTAAAATAATGGATTCACCTTTGAATTTACTTTTAAACTACCTATAAATTCAGATCTTAATTAAACAATACCACAATATCATTAACTTTTAAATTCTTAATGACAGTCTTACAAGCCCTACATGACTGATGCAACTGATTAATGTGTGCACACATTGTACAGGCAAACTGCCATATTTGCTTCTGTAAATGTGTAGATTTGTATTTGTCTGTGATATAATTGAATTGCCTATTTGTGCTGTGTATGTAAGGGCTTTAGATATACAAGTGACTTAGGAGCTCTGTCCTAAGACTTAGATTTGTGCCCTATATCATTTTGTTATTCCTGTAAATACCACCAGGCAGATTTCCTGTGTTCCATTTCAACTGGCAGCACAACTGTACTTGTAGACAGGAGAAATGAATGCTCCAGCAAAAGATATGATTCTGATTTGTAGCTGAGCAGCTTCATGATTAGATTTCATCTCAGTAGAGATGCAGTGCATGAGATAAAGTCTCCACATTAACTACCATCAGCCAAAAAGCTTTGTCCAGCCTTGTTTGTTATACTACCATGGAAGGGAGTTCTGCTTTTGGATTGAACAAAGCTGATGAAGTTTATCTCAATATTTCTTTGCACTGGGAGACACATTTTCGGTGTTTTCTCAACTGTGTTTTGTGCTATGGCAGGACTCCAAGTGCTGAGTAATGTTTGAGAGCTAATCTATTTTGGGAAGACAAAGATGTGAGACATGCCAAACTACCATGGATACCAAATCAGCATATTCACATGTCTGACATCCACAAGCTCCTGCAAGATTGTGATTTGTGATTCTTATATGACACTTCACTGGGCAATGCATCACTGCCTGGCACTTAAGTCTATAAAATCACTATATAGTGTGTTCTCCAAACCATGGTAAAGAACTTCACTGTTAGTCCGTCACAATGGACTAGGAGCAAATCCAAAGTCTTTAGGCCATAGAAAGTCTGCATGATGGTACATGGCTGGGTTAATCTCATTTAACTTTACATAGCTGGAAGTTAGGCATTTAATTCTGAGACAGTAACCTTCAATTGCACATGTAGTCACTGACTAGAAACTGGCATCTCTATATGAGTTTTCATTAGAAGGATCCTAGCATCTCTACCACCACTCTGGCAAGGGAGTGAGTCATGGAGAGCTAAATCTTTTAAACATCAGAGGGTGGCAGGTGAATCCCACCTGTAGTTGCTAATATAGGAGTAGCTACTACTACTCTAATTGCTATGGGAGTTGCTAGTGGAGCTTAGTGGTGCAGTGGAACAATGAGGAGCGCTGAAGACAAGAACGATTGCATTCCTGTGTGAACTAACATAATAATAATAATAATAACAACAATAATAACAACAACTATGGTAATAAAAATAATAGTATTTCAGCTTCTTGAGCCTATTCTCTTTCTGGGTATCTTGCTAGTTTCAGTTGTCTCAGGTTAAGGTTACCCTAACATAAACTCTACTCACCATGCTGCCAGGGCACTGCAGGGCTTTGTCTAGTCACATGGGCTGGTGTAAAGATTACCCAGCCAGAACACAACATGGAAAAAAGAGCTGCATGGATATCCAGCCACATTGAATGAACAAGTCTGGAAGAGCAGTAAATTCACTTCAGATCAAGTACTCCAGATCAAGATTGTTGAATTTTCAGGTAAAAAAATATGTTTTCTTGTATGTGTACCTGTGTGGGGTTTTTTTACTACAAGCCTCAGAGATTGAAAATAGGATCGTAATCAAATTGAGATCCTTGTATTTCTCCGGTTTGTGATACTGGTAGAAATTTTGCAGACCAGATTATGAACTCATTTCATATCTAAACAACATATTTGATCTCCTGGTAACTCTGTAACAGTATTAAATATAGCGAGACTTTTGCAGAAAAAGTATCATTTCCCAAGTGAACTCAACACTAGGGGTCAGAGAGCAAAGAAGCAGGAAGAATATGGGATTTTAGACTCCACTACTGCAGGATCATCTTATAGGGGAAAGCAGGACTTTTCTTAGAAGCTTCTGGTTTCTTGTTAGCTTATGCCAGACCCTTGAGGAAGTGTAGCTAGGGCTGCAACTTGAAAAGCAGAGTGAAAAACTCCAGAAAAGCCAAGTGTCCTCACAGCCTGTCCAATGCCACTTTCAAAAATTTGACATCTCACTTTTGGTTCAGGGTTACAGATATTACCTGGATTCACTGGGAGACATGCTCTGATTTAGGGCATCTACGAATTATTCACTTTAAAAATTCTGATTTAATCTACAGAGCTGTCTTTTCTTCAAGTGTCTTACYGACATTTGCACCAAAAGGTGTTCCCCAACAGTGCCAGTAGGCGGGAATACAATTTGAACCATGTACCTAAGTCAGTGTAATCTAATTGTTAAAGCCTAACTACACTGACTGCTGTTGGCATCGTTACAGAGCTGCACTAACATCCCGCTGTGTGGGTAATGTGGAAAATAATCTCGTGTAGAGAAGCCAGCCTGGTGACTGAGCAATAAGAATTTGGGATCTCTAGACGTGATACCAGATCATGCTCCCCAAGACCAGGCACTTCCTGGTGATCAATCCTGGTCTCAGAAATGCTGGAATCAAACTATAATCATCGTTGATCTGGACTTGTGTCTACTGATTTCAGTAGCAGAATGTCTAAATATGGGACTAAATGCAGGAAAGGAAGTTTAAACTCACACCTTAGGAAGCCTAGACTGAAMTGCTGCAGCACCACATGCATATGATACTTCTTCCATTTATTCTGTGGTAGGGGAATGATTGGTACACAAAGGCCCAAGATTTTTTGAGGATGATCATGACGTGGGGCAAAGCAAAGGATTCAAGAGTCCTTGGTTTCCAGGTAGTCCATTCAGACCAGTCCATGCAAATACTGATCTACTAATTCTGGCCCTCCACTTGATGCTAATACACAGGTGGCATCTGAATAGATCTTATTACGAGATCACAAGAACCTGTCTTCTCCTCCTAGCATAGAGCTGTTTCTAATGTGCTATGTAAAGCTGTCTGCAGTCATATTTTATCTGGTGACATTTGGTGCAGGTACGGCAAGATTTACACTGAAAGAAGGACTTACCTGCCTGGCCCTCTGTTCGCAATGCCATGCAATATGATCGGTACCTTCTGCATCATCAGAGTGGCTCAGGGACTCTGCTGTACAACCTTTCTTGTGGGGTACACTTGTTCAGCCTGACCTAGGGTTGGCTGAGTATATGCACTTGATGTGTGGAACTAGATGTCAAACACCCTGAACATAGCCTCACCGTTTGCCCCCTCCTGATAAATACCCTGATCCCTGTTATGGGACATGATGCACAGCRTCCACATACAGGGAGAGGGGAAAGAGAGATCTGCTGTTAACGGTTTCTTGCTTTTTCACAGCAGACTGATTTTTGCATCATATCAATATTGCACACATTCAAAAGAAGCAAAAATTGTTCCTTGTCCAGTCCCATTTTATAAATGGTCACCTTTTCTTCATGGGCCATGCACATACRAATTAGTTGTTCTGAGAACAGATGAATTATGTATTCCATTTTCCCCAGGATGCAATAGAAGATGGCATCTAGATTTCGAAGCTGGAGAGATGTTTAAGAATRATGTTTAAGATACTGTGAGGACGGGTGGGAGGGCTGATAGGCTTGAGGTAAAAACTGAAGTGCCATRGGTTCTCCTCACTTTCTTTCTTGTCAGTAGGCTCTGATTAGTACTGTCCCAGGGAGATGTCTCTCCACAAGCCTGACACCATGTGCTGCCAGTCTGCATATGGCCAGACCTCTGGATTAGCTGCATCATGCACTTCAGCCTCCTGGAGATTCAGATCACTCAGGGGAAAGCACCATGTTCCCACAGTAATCTGGTCAGCCAGCGGCAGGAGGTGAAGGGCTTAATGTCAGTAAAGTCATCATAATCAGGTTTAGTATGAGACAAAATTAAAAATAAAGCAAAAATGTGCTTTCTCTGTCAGTTTAATATTTATTTTTGTTAAAATGGAGCCTCCTACAAAGGCAAATGCAAAAGAGAACAATGTACCTCTRGATCATACTTAGCAACCAAGATCTTCCTAAGCTGCTTTAATGTCTCAGCTAACTGAGGTGGGTGGCAGCTCCACTTTATCTTTTTTTTCTCTTCTTGGATCTCCAAAGCTTTCCCAACACGATGTCTCTGCTGTTCCCACTGTGGAAGGTAGTGCCTTCCCTCTGTGTGGGAAGAGAAAGCACACAGTGAACGACTCTATTTTGCCAAGTCTATGTTTGCTCATGGCCAGAATTGCCACCTTATGTTTGTGTGACCATTAGAAAAGCTTGGTGATAATGACAGGGCCAATATGAGGACGAATCATTTCCCTCCCAAGATGTTTTGATCTACCTCTCCGTTGTATTCTCTATTTTAAACATTCTTTCTGCATTCATTGGTTTTTCTGCAAGCTGAAAAGTATCTGTGACAGGCTCGGTATTTTATAAATGGCATATCTGTATGCAAAATAATCTTTATGCAGATGCCTCAGTGAATTTATAACATTCAGCATGCTGCAAGCTTTTCATACAGCCTAAACATGATACAACAGGTGGTAAAATGGGAATGAGTATTTATACTGACACTACAACCCAGGCTTGTACACACAGTAGTACACATTCCCCCTTTGCACACACTGCTATTCTCTTTGGACACTCCACTATAAATACATTTGAGTTTATTTTTCTGGTAATATTCAGGCACCAACTATTTCACTGGTCCATTGGCTCATCAATATGATTCAGAGGCAAGAGGTGGGGAAAAGAGATTTATTAATTTAAGCATCATTAAATGTTTGAAGATTCTGATTCCTCCCTCTTCRACACTGTCCTGCTTCCCTGCTGTCATAGCCGGTTCCTGTCACCTAGTTGGCAGCCTAGTGTTCCAGTTTCCTTTCCATATTGCTGGTTTACACCTCTATTTTGTTACATTATGKGTCTGGACTAACACCTGGCACAACCAGCATCAGCCCAACATGGCTACAAAACATACAGTGAATCAAAGTTCCTGCCCCCACATGATTTCATTAGTAGTCTACATTTGCAATAGACTCATTAAAAYAGGGAGGAAGAAAACTGTAACTCTCTCTCTGTGTGTGCATATATATACATATATATTTATATATATAACTATATAACTAAATATATAACTATATTTTTTTCCATGCCTGCACCTGTAACACWCCGTGAACAGACTATGCAAAAATTGAAGGTTAGGTATGTTGAGTCCCTTTTCTCATTAAACACTTATTAGACATTTCGTATCAATGGATGTCAAGTCGGAACCCGCTGCATCCCGATGAATCATTTTATGTTCATCCTGGATAATATCTAATGATTTTGATGGTGTTTTGCAGTGTGTGTGCTAAGGATCACTCGCATTCTGATTCTCGATTAATTTCAACTATTGCATATTCTGACACTTAATTGTATTGACTTGAAAATAAGATCATTGGGATGTGGGAACTGCTTCACAGCCTTGCAGAAAGATTCCRTTACGCAATAGGGCATTTCAATCCTCTCTGAATTATTTAACCGACTTCAGACGCGACAGTCCATTTCTCAGCGGAGTCTGGACAGCTCTCTTTTTTATAGCCCTCTGAATAAATAGCCTGGTGAGAGSAGAGCAGGAGATCACGGAAACCAGGCGAATGCCTGCAGCAGTTGTGCAGTATGCCACTGCTGTAGGCAAGGAATGGAGTGAACATGAGCAAAAATAAATCAATCCCTGGGGTCGTTCTCTGCCAGGTGCCTTGAAATAAGTAAGGTGAAGGTCTCTCACCCCTCTGCCTTTAGCCAAACTGGACACAAACTTGGGTTAAGCCACAGCCTGGAAAGATTTTCTTGGAACCTGGCTTTCCAAGCTAGCATCTCCCACACTACTAAACAAAGAACAAGAGAGCTGGCAGCTAATCAGAGAGCCTTCTTTGAGCTTATTAAGGAAACAGCAGGAAAATGACCACAAGCAGGGCACAAACACATATATCACTGCTAAGCCAGGTTATTCAGCTTCCTGTGGCAAGAAGCCCACTGTCACTCCACAGTCAGCTATTAAATGTTTCATGCAACGATGAAGGAAATGTCCCCTGCAGGAAGCGTCGCTGATGCATATGATGAGGCACTCCTYATCAAATGGAGATCATATTATTTACCACCTTAGCCTGTCAATGGTATTTTTAACTTGACGGCATCAAGAATGCTTTCAGAAGGATGCAGATAGAATTGCAGTGGGAAGAGAGGATGCTAGCCAGGTTGCGTTGCCTCGTCTTTCTCAACTGAGGGACCATTCATCAAAGAATCTTGTATCTGAGCCAGGCAAGCCATCAGAGACCATCCTGCACTTTTATGCATGTACACATTCAGGCTGGAACTGGCAGTGCATTTTGGCAACAAGTACTGAAATGTGCAAAATTGGAGTTAAAATTGCTCTGGCACTTAGCAAAAGGCCATGGGGCATCTCAGGCTTTTGGTCTCAGCATAGGCCTCCCATTACAGATCCAATCCTGTACAGTAGTTTAGGACTAGCCTTCATTGCTGCCATTGCCAAGTTACCCATGTTTCCATGGCAATGTAAATCACAGAAGTTATCACAATTGATTTGTTCTCTTTCTGTGGTTAGTGAATTATTTTGTTTCCTACTTTTGCATCCTGTAGATTCTATTCCATCTAGCACTTTGCTCCCTCTTAACCACTGAGTTTCCATGGATGGTTTTCAATAAAGTAGTGTTCAAGAACGAATTTCTCTTTCTTTCTACTATGTGTTAACAGTATATCAAAATAAATTACTACAGCTGAGAGAAGAAGAAAAAAAGCCCCGCTTATTATTGGATGCCCTTTTGTAGAAAGTCTGTCAACTTTCCACAATGTTTTGGCAGCCACCTTTGAATGCTGAGCTGAAGACTGGTGAAAAGCTGGCAGTTACAGCCCAGCTACCTGTAAAACAGGGAGCTTCAGCTGCACACCACAAACTGCTCTTTAAAGACTGTCTTTTGTATATTTATTTTCAAGTACTGTGGTATATAAAAATATCATTTCCTGCTACAGTATCATTGAGTGTCTCAGCAAGTTGTCTCCCTGCAAAGGGATTTTGAGYGCAATTAGGAATCATACTTGCATTAGGCACACTATTTCTTTACAAGGTCACCRTTCGGACTTAAATGTGTTTGCTGATTTTAAATAAAGAATTCAAATATTATGAAAATAATTGAGATTAATGGCTCCAGATGGTGTACTCTGCAGTGGACTTTGCAATTCTGAYGTATCTGTGATCTCACCCTTGTCCCTAGAACTTTCACATCCAGGTGTCTGTCTGGCATATGAGATCTTTGCCATGACCAAATATTTACTGCTATAACAAAGCCTGTATATTATATACAGTTTGTCTTCTAAAGTACTTTGGAAGGAACATTGACTTGTCATCTGAGAAGTGTTTTTGGAGAAACAAGCCCTAGATTTTTTCCAGATCTGCTGTTCATCCATATAAAAAATATTTGGTCCTAGGAGCTTCAGCTTACCTTTTAACAGTCAATATAAAACAGTGGAAATCCCAGAGGTGTAAGGAGTGTTTTTTCTAACAGTAGAGTTCATACAAAAAAATGCCACAAATGTATTTGGAGATAGTCCTTGAACAGAAAGACTTATACACTTTTATTCACTTTTTGTACTCTTACAGATAGATCAGTCTCTGTCTCTTGACAGTGCTTGTGCCTATGGATGCAACTCTCTTATCATTTATCATTTCTATTGTGGTAATGTCTAAGGGTCACAGGTGAAGGGTGGGAACCATTTTTTTCCTAGATGTAGACAAAACACATCTGGGAATGTGTCTAGCGCACAGGTGTGCCCAAGCATCTTATTCCATTCTGTGTTGGATTTACTGGTGCACAAAGCTGAACACCTGTGGAATACGATCTGGAGGCCGGTACCTGTAACAGGACAGTAGGAATATTAGGTTTCACAGTTTACAACATCACTTTATTGTCCTGGAACTACTTTTATAGAGTTGTGATTTTCTAGGCATTTAGTTCTGGTTCTGTTCCCTGACTGAAGGAATTCATCTTAATGTTATTCCAGAGTCACTTTGGTTTAATCCATGTTCCAAGATGTGCACAGTGCACAGCTCAGAGAGCTGAGCTGAGCAGTTGTTTTGCAGTCAGAAGGACAACGACAGCCTCTTTGCTTAAGCACAAAGTCTGCAACTTGCAATGTCCCCTTATCCTAGCCTTAGCTGAAATCACACATGCTGAACTATAATCTGCTATTGTACAAGGCCTGATGCTGGTAGTATATTGCTCTCCTGGTTCAGAGACATGATAAACTTTAGTTTGCCCATGTAGTTGCTTTCACYGTTGTCTTATCCTATCAGCTGCAGTTATATCCAAGCAGAGTTGGTTCACTATTCCAGGCCAGAACAAATCCTGTAGACTAAGAAACTTCTGTTTAGATTATTTTGTCGTGACTAATGATACCGTCTCTGGCTTAAAGTCAAGCTAGGCACTAAAATCCTTTTCTACTTGGTGKGGAGAGTCTGGACATTTCATCCATCCTGATGCCACAGGCTGAGGTCACCATCAGGGCCTGGATAGCTATTGTGCTGCTCCTACTTTTCCTTGTGTGTCAGGATGTAATGTGGACTGCTAGCAGCCTTGGGCTTGTGGGAGATGCAGTTCTTACAAGCGAATTTCCTATGCTTTGATATGTTTGGGACAGCWGATGCTGGAAGAAGTGCTAAGAAGATTTTCCTAGACAAGTGCTTCATTCCCATGCAGTGCCCTGAGGGTGCTGGTGCTCTCATGAAGCAGGACTGCCAGAATTAAGGTCTGTCGTAGTTTCTGAAACTGGTGGTTAGATTAAACCTGCAATTTGTTGTCTGGCAGGTGAAAAGCAAGATGTATTTCTTCACAGTCTCTTCTTCTAAATTAGTGGCAGTACAACTGAGAGCAGATTTCAGTTGGAAGCAAATGATGAGGCAATCCCTGCAGAAAAAAAGATGCATGATGCATGAAGCCTTCTAGCAAGAACAATTCTCTTCATGACAGTTTTTGAGACTCTTCAACAGCTCTAGGATAAAGTGCATAAACAGAGATACTGGGATTTTGCCAGTAATTCATGTAGTTTACATACAGTTTCTCTACCACAGCCTTGTTCCTCAATGAAATTTGTAATTCCGAGCACACTTTTTCATACTGATTGATATCTTTGAATTGATTTCAGTGAACAATGGCTTGGATCCACTGCCGAAAATACACTTATGTATGTCAGTGCAAGCCATACCATACCACTGYTGCATATTTATCCCTTTCTCGAGAAAATAGTAGTTTTGTTTACCCAAGCTACATTCCCCCTCTGAGCAATGAATGAATTGAAAGTATATTAGTCTTTTGTTAAATGTAGCTTATGTTCCTGGAGTAAATATTCTTATAATTCAAACAAGAATGAGTTTATTGGTCAGCTTGAAAATTGATCTTAGAATCTGAGGGTCAAATCAGGTTTTGCTAATGCAGTTGGTTCCAATTCTGTGCAAAAAGCATGAGTGAGTTAGAGTAATTTCAGGGCCTGCATTCRTGGCTAAAGAAGAAAAATGTTAGTGCACACAGCAAGATACAGATCTGCTGAGTACAAAACCCTCATCCTCCACAGCCACATTTCTGAACAGATCTGCTCTTTATGTGGTGCCATATCTGTGCTCACAACTCATGGATTTCTCTTTGGAAATGCAATCCTTCATATTTTTATTAGAGTACTACACTCTTATCTCTTCTTCTTATGTCATCACCCTGCTTCTRTTGTTTAAAATGTAACATGTTTTATTCTAAAATATTTATTACTGTTATTAATTTAAGATGTCTTCACATACTGTGAAAGTAAAATCTATAAACGGTATGTCTTCATATCCATTTCAAGCCAGGAAACTAAAAATAGAACCGGATCAAATATAGAGTTCAAAAAGAGCCAGATCAAATATAGAGTTCAAATGAGAATAACTGGAGGTTCATGTTAGAAGGCAAAATATGAATAAAGACTGTAAAAGTGTCTGGCAAAGCAGATTCAGGAGGCGGGGGAAAGGGCATAGTAAAAAGCTGTGAGACAGAGAAGATTGTCTGGTGACTACTATATACTCTTTCTGTATAGCAACTAAAGACATTGAGTTAAAAATTATCAATTCAGAACTGATAGCAGGAAATGCTTTTTTCACTCAATGCAAGTATTAGTCTATGGAAGTTGCTGTTCAAGGTACAGCTGAGATCATGAATGTGCAGGACACAAAACATGGATCACAACATTTAGGCATGTAGTGAGATATGCAATGTTATTGTGTTGAAAGAAGAGTGAGGGAAGAAATATGAGCATTTACTTCAGGCATAAGTGCCTCAAACTATTGTTATTAGAGGAAACCTCATGCAGCTCATGTTATCCCCTAATGTACACAGCAGGTGTTTATTCTTTACTGACAGTGTACCAGGAATATCTCTGTGCTTCATCATGGCTTCTGGACTCTGAAGAGGAGACACAGTTTTGATGCTATTCTTGATGGTACCTCAACCTTTCTTCTCGGGGTTTCTCAGCCTGCTTGCAGGTCAAGGTCCTAACTGAGGCTCACCCAACTTGGAGGACATCCCATTTTCTTTTGTCTCCCAGTCAAGGCCAGGCTACTGGTGGATTGCTGTTAGACCCAATGGATTGGCAGGGAGGTGTTCTCTTCCTCCAAACTCCRAATAGTTGAAAATGGACTTCATCAGCTGAAACTGCACCAAGGAGAGTACAGGGCTGGCATAAATCAAAAAGAAAATGAATCTAAGCAGTGCAGAATGGAAAGATGATCAGCAGAAGAAAAACATGTGATCCACCCTCYAGTGCCATGCAAGAATACAGCCCAAAGGACCTTTATCGTTTGAATCCGTCTTGCTTTGCCCATGCTGTTTCTCTGTCTCTCAGATGTTTAAGCACACAAATATGTAGGCCCTGCTCCCTACCTTCAGAATGGCTGCAGATGAAACACCTTACTGGAAGTATAATATCCATAGCATGCCAGGCTGTTCCCTTCCCAACCTTTCACTCCAAATGCAAAGCAGGGAAAGAGACAGGGCCTGTCAGGATCTTGGCGGTTTTCAGCCCTCTTGTGTGGCTGGAGCCAAGTGGTATATCCTGATGCTGACTTTACCATATAAAACATGCATATGGCTCAAAGAATCCACATCTCGCTGCCGAAATATCCTCCCTCAGCTTACCAGGGTAGCACCTTCTGACAAGTATTGCCAGTTCCAACTCATCTTTGGTGACTGAGAAGAAGAAGTTGTGCAAAATGGTCATGTCTCATGTCCCAGTGGCTCTCACAGCTTTTCCTGCTTCAGGTAAGGTCTCTGTGCTCCTCCTGTAGCTTCTGTCATGTGTATTGCAGACAATGACTGCTGCTACTGTAGCCTGAGGGCTCTGTGTGGTTCATGTATCAAACTGCATGTCTGAGCAAACTGCATTAAGACCTGATTTTACCATTTCCCTATTATTGTTGCAGCTACAAAACATGCTTTCTGGAAAACCTTAAGCCTCTTGCATTATTTCTCAAAAATGACTGGCAGTCCTTTGAAATTCTTGACGTGTAGACAGCAGGGACTCAGACTCTGACAGTATGTGGGGAACACAGACTGCCACAGCAGGTACATTGCAGGAAAATGCTGAAACAGCATGTCCATGGTCTCCATCACGCATCTCTCTCCTATCTGTCACCAAAGAGAGATCTTCTTCCTGTTGTCAGGAGTACCAGGCGCTATCATGACCATGTTCATTATGGAGCTTTAACCTCTTAGATCTGAGCAAAGATTTGAATGGAAGAAGGGAACATATAATGGATAGCTACTGTTGGATTTTCTAAATAAGCYTTTCAGAGCTACTGGCTTCTTTTTCAAATGTAGATAAGAAGGAAGTACCTTGAAATATTCAGGCTGACCTGCAAAAGAGACACTGAAATGGAGATAAAAACAGTAACAGAGAATTCTTACCATTTACAAAGCATTTTTCTCAGTCAGAGCTCTGCACAAATATTTCCCAGGAAAGCCACCTCTATGCATTTGGAGACAAAATGATTATATCTACCTGGCATTTTAGCATAGGTTATGAGCACTGCAGACAGCTGAGATGACTTTCAGGGCATACCGAGGAGGGCATCAAATCTGGAGCATTTTTAGGATGACTCAGGCAGCATGGATGAGACAGTCAGAAATGAGACRTGTTCAGCCTATCCTGAACTGACTTATAAAAGGATCCCAACATCCTCATGACTTGATGACATCTGGGTTCTCCCTCAATTGYTTGCTTATGCAGACATGTGTAAATATGCTTTCTTCAGGAGGATGTTAAGGTATATGCTGTCATTCAGGCTTTAGGATAGTCTCACTGGAAAAGTTTTTGTCACAGATCTCTATGCTCTGAGAATAATTCTGGTGGCAATGAGATCTGATAACAGTGTTGTTGTTTTCTGTGGATTCTATAGCAAATCTTGAGAAGCTTTTGGAAGAAGGTGGGGAGGGATGTGAACCATAAGTAGGGTTAATGACTTGCTCTTCAGATTTTCTCTCATCATCTTGCAGTGTGYGGACTGGCTGTAGATTGAGAGACAAGTCCCAGCAGAAGCTCCATGTCTGCACATGTGGTGATCCAGATACACTTATGAGTAGAAATTTAGCAGTGTTAAAATCTTCTTCATAATCTGCAATGTTTCGGGTTCCCTGTGGTAGATCTTTGACTTACAGTTCCTTTTGGTCCACTGGCCGGAGTGGGAATGGGACCCCCCCTGCCAAGTGGCATTGCTGCCTAAGAGAAAAGCCTGTGTTTGTGATTCCATATTGGCTCATGTGGAATTCCAAAGCATATATGAGTTGCAGTGGATATTTCTCTTTTCCTTCCGAAACAGGCATCAAAGAGAGAAATACTCAGAATCAATGTGGTTGGATCTTTAAGCACRACACTGTTTGAAAGGCCTCCCCTGCACATTTTGCTAGAGCGGACTAGCTGTGTTGCATTTCTGAGTGTCAACAYTCTTGATAGTGATTTTTTTACTGTGCAGACATTTCCACCTGAGTTAGTTTACTCTGTCTTCCTCAGTACTTCCTGAAGAAAAAGAGGCCCTGATGGGGTGCTTTATAGCACATCTTGAAGCACACATCCAGAACAGGCCAGTGCTGTTGCAGTTGAGTAGWGGCTAATTTATCCACTAGCTGCCAGGGCAACTGACTCAGAAAGAGACTTCTGCAATATATCAACTTGGAGGACCTCCATCTTCTGATACTTATATAGCCCTTGCACCTATCAGATACACTAGAACAGGAGCCTCCAGCCCTCAGGATCGATATAGGACATCCACTGGGTTTTGTTAATGAGAATAAGGAAGAAGGTAAAATCATGGTGCCTTTGAACTATTATCTRGTCCTCTCTAGATAAGAAACCAGTTGCAGAAGGTGCAGGAGCCACTGAGCAGCTTCCGTCTGTCGACTGTGTTCAGGAAAAAGGAATTCAAGCTGGAGCAGTCACATAGAAGTATACTGTAAAGAAGGCTTGCTGAAGAGGAGATGTCTCGTCAAACAAGATAAGATTAGAAGAATTTGGCTTGTTCCCAGAAAAAGAAAGAGTGGGAGACATGCAATTGTTCTAATAAACACAGCAATGTCTTAATATCTGAGAAGGAAAATCATGTACAAACTAAAGGACAATGCCAGCAGAAAGACAAGCACATGAAGATAGCTAACTCAGAAGATTTAAACATCAGAGTTGTGAAGTWTCTAAAAGCCATTCAATTTGTGTACTAGTACACATGGAGGACAAGCACTCTAGCTCTATAGTGTAGAGCTTAATCAGTCCATAAAGGAACAATACATTCTAGTCTTCRTGGTAGGGCTCAGCATATGAAAGCCTTCCTGTTCTCAGTCTCTTTTTCTTGCTTGACAATAGTATGAGGATTTTTGGAGCCCAGCYGAATGTTTCTGTGATTATCCTGTGTTGGCATCCTGGAATTCTTTATGGGAGTAGAATGAAGGACAGTTTTTGAGAGAAGGATGGATTATCTGAGTCTTTAGAGTTCTGTTCTGAAAGAACACATAATGTCTCCTAAGAAAGTGCTGTGGTACATCTGAGCRTATCAGTTTCCAGCTGCTCTGATTTTTTCATGAGAGAGTTGTTCCTATCCCGTGCTTTATCCTTCAGGAACTGAATGTATGGGAAGTAAAGTAGAGCAGGCAGCTGCACTGTCCACTGTTTTCCTTGCTAAGATATAGCCCATGCCTAGAACCTGAAGCCTCTGAGCCTCTCCAAAGTGGGGAGAGAATTTTACCCAATTGATGGGAGGAAGRCAGCCCTACAACTAATACCCAGCACTGCTTCCTGTCCCGTGTTATTCTGTAGCCAGAATCTCACCCTCCCCAGGTCGTCTCATGCCTGTGCAAGCTCACAAGAGCTTTGAAAGTTCCCATATTGATCAAGTAGTTGGTATTCATTTCCCCTTACTTATAGTATCTAAATACTGGGCTTTTAATCTAAGCTGGTCACGCAGGCTCTCTATAGATAAGCGTGAAAGGTGAACATCTCTGAACACCCAGCTTATCCTAAGTGTGTTTTTCTGTGTACATATGAACCCAGATGACTATATATAGAATGACTATATAGGATATATACCGAAGTTTATAGCTAAATCCAAGGGACAGTATAGTTTCAGATGTAGTTTAAAATGTTATCCATTAACACTGCAACTGAGAGAAGCATTTCTCCCTACTTGTTCATTCCCTTCCTCACAAAATATCTTCCCTCRTGCCTGCACAAGCATTGATGTGACCACACAAAAAGCCACTGGAGAATTCAAGCAGGATGCAACCAAGCCCAGGCTGCTTTGAACCCAAATCAGCTCACAGTGTGCTGTCCTGGATGCTGCAGTAGCAAGAGAGCAGGTGTGGCAGGGAGCAAAGCAGCCAAGAACGGAGGAGGAGCAGTGCAATTGTCTCAGAAAGCTCCTTAAAACAAGCGTAAACTCCAGCATGAGGTGAAGCCCACTCTGCAGAGTCACAATGCAGTGCATCACAGTTTAAGAGCATGGCATTATAGAAAGACTACCTCAGATTTGTAGCTGGCATCACATATTGAGATTTGTGTTATGAAGCACAACAGCTCCGGCTAGAACAAGCTATATTTATACTGCTTGTATTGATCCTTACTCTACCGTAGCAATTTCTTGTCTTTAAGAATTCCAGGATGTTTTAATAGAAGCCTTCACATGTGTATATATACATATATATATAAAAACAAAAACAACAACAATACCAACAATGACAACAACAAAACAGCAACTCCCTGTTTGTTAAGTGAGAACTTTTGATTTTTGAAGCTAGCAGGTTATAGCCACACAGACAACAGAGCTTAGGAGGGCACTGATGCCAGAGCACAGAGAGGCCAAGATTTCTTTTATCTGCATATGTCAACGTAAGCCGCTCTCACAGAAGTATAGCTTTTTAAAAAGCCAATCTCTCTCTCTTTCTAATGAAAGAGGGAGGACTAAAACACTGCAATCCAACATATTGTACAAACAGGGTGTACAAAGCCATGCTCCTGTCAGGCTCTGTGATATTTCACTAGGTTTTGGGGAAGCCCACTTAGGATCTTCTTCTCTAGTATGACTTTCCCTTAAGGAATATGACAATGTGAACATGGCTGGAGGCAGACGTGTCTGAATTAGAAGGATTTGAACATGCTCGCACTTTTTTTTTTTTTTTTTTTTTCCCCCAAGCCAGCTACTGATACCATGCAGGGGCTGCATGCAGCTTTACAAACCGTATGCTGCTAAATTAGTCTCACCACCCAGTGTGAGAAAAGTTCAGAAGAATCACAGGCTTCTGCTTTGCATATTTGGAACACAGAGCTTCTGTCTGCTGAGCCCTTTGATGGGCCCCTCTGATATCCAGGAGCTGCAAATGTTAGAGACGTCAACACCAAAAAGAAAACTGAAAAAACAACAGAAAACATGTCCCATCATCACCAGTGGGAGGGCTGCTTTTTTTCTGGCAAAGGCTGACATGGCAACAAAGCATAACTATCATTTTCTAAATGCATTGTAACCAGTACAGACATTTATCCTATCATGAACAGCAGTGAACAGGTAGTAACAAGGACAAACAGGCTCCAGCATAATAGATGAGAAGGAGACTCATTTTATGAGCTTCTCCCACCGTTGTCTTGTTTTGAACCATGGGGGTGAAAGCAAGGGCAAATATCAGAATAAACTGGCCAACAATGTGAGCTGCAGCCTTTGTCTGAGTTGAAAATACTTTTTTTTTTTTTTTTTTTTTT
>NW_028186367.1:736326-841502 GCF_003343005.1 Rhea americana | reverse complement strand
AACAGCAGAAGTGACAAGTGCTTTCAATTTGCCAACATTTTCCATGTATATTTTTGGTCTTTCAGTCAAAAATAAAGCATAGATGTATCTCAGGTTAAACCTATTTGTTTCCCTTTTCAAATTTAATTTGGAAGTGCTCTTAGAGGGCTTAAGGCACAGCTGGGATTCTTTATATGTACCTTGTCACTTGGGACCACAGTCTTCCTGGGGTCCTCAGCTGGACTCCACTCCCATGAGTTGTCATAGCTGCTCCTCCTGCACAGCCACCACCATGTGTCACAGCAATCTCTGCCTTCTGGAGTTATCATCTGGCAGGGGACCATGACCCAGAAAAGGGAATGGGAACATGAAGCACCTGAACTGTAACTCAACTCTCCACTGAAGAAGAATTCTAAGTTAAAATGGTTTTGTTTCCAGCATAATTGGATGTTATAACAAAAACGGCTTATTTCTGGCTAGGAAACAGATGTCTTTGTGGTAAAAGGTGTTTGGTAAAAGAATGTTTTCTAAATGTTTTTAAGGGGAAAAATGCAGACTTACCTTCCTGTAAAACTTCCTCAGAGAAGAAACACAGTGGAATCTTTTGATTTGTAAAGTTAATCTGCAAGAAATCCTAGGAAGTGAACAGAAGAGCTCTGACCTGCTAGGGCTTTTCCTTAACTAAGAGCCATGTCTCTGGAGATTAGGTTTAGCTGGAATGATAAATCCTGCTGAGATTTTTGTGCAAGGGCCTTGCAGAGAGTAAAGAACTTTGATTATCCCATTGCTATTTGTCAAATGCAAAGGACCATGTAAAAAACTATTTTCAACCTGCAGAATTACTGTACTTTCTCTCTCCTTTTGATAGGTGAGGAGAAAATAGCCCTGCGAAGCAACTTGATTYCTTCAGAGGTATTAACAAATCTTTCAGGGTCCCAGGGTGACATAACAGGTCTTGTCTGAGTCATTCCATTTAAGAGTATCTCCTTCCAACCAGAAATAGCTCTGTGTGCAGCCATAAAAAAGTGAATCAATTAATGTCTTTTATTAACTAGAAATGTAGATAAATTCCCTCAACCAGGGGAATGCAAATTACAAGCTGCAATTCCTTCTCCCTCCAGTTTCTTTGTAGCTAGCTTTGTTTTTAAAGGCTCTTTTTGAAAGTTTCATGTGGGTATTTTTGCAGCTGAATCTCAGACATTCTGGGTAGGAGAAAATATGTCAGAATGACACTGGATCATGCTCTGGGAGATCATTAACTCTCTAGGAGAATAAGGAATGAAAAAAGTGTCTTAGCTAGAGTTCACCTAGTTAAATAAGAGCGTAGGCTGGACTGGGAGAATGAGGCAGAGGTAATGGCTTCACATTGAGCATGTGGGTGTATGGTACATGGGAACTCAATGAAAATGTGTCCTATGCACATACCTTAGTGATAAATATATTGTGAAATGGCACACTGCTTCTGGCTTAGCTATAACTACAAACTCCTCCCTTGCCATGATGTGATCAGTCGGATCCAAGCACAGATTTCCTGGGAGCTGAAAGATGAAGAGAGTTTTGTTTTCTCCTCCACGCTGGCCAGTGCACCATGTCCTTGCATTGTGTGACACAGCAGTGATCAGATGGCTGCCCTGGGTTGGTGGTCAGGGATCGCTGAAGTCCCAACTCAGAGAGCTGCTACATTCCCACTGGGCTTCATATATGTTTAAGCTCCCTTTAAACTAGTCAGCTTACGTTTGAGGATGTATAGGAATGCTCTGCTATCTTACGGCAGTATCTTTTCGGTTTAGTGTTCATCTTCTAACACTTACGAGAGGCCTGAAAATGTCACGGTCAAGGTTCATGTTTTTATTGCAACAATAGGCAAACATCTTGCAGCATGCATTTGCACGGGCGTTCTGTCATCCCTTCCTTTAGCTATGTAGGCACCAACAACTGGCCATACATACAGATAAGGCTTAGTCCAAAAACTTGATTACTGCTATTTTTAAAAGAAAAAAAAAACTTCTCTAAATAATTTGTACATGAAAATAGGTACATGAGTCAGAATGCACATTGACGAGCAGGCAGGAAAGGCTTTAAATAATAGGATTCATTCAGCTAAAGCATCTAATCACCCCTGAGAGCATAAGATTAGTTAAAACAAAAGATTTATTATCTAGGAAAGCAAAAAAGGAATCTGAATTTGTTCATTTCCCCACAAAGTGAGTACAGGGAGACTGCAATCTGTTATTCTCAGACCTGAAGGGTTTCAGTAGCCCCCATGGTGAAAACAGAACTGCAGCAATTTATGAAAGCTTGGTTTAATATCTCCCTGCACCGYTGCTTCATTTTAACCTGCTTTCCAGGAGAGAAGCTTGAGAGGGAGCAGCAGTGAAAGCTATATCCAGACTTGTATCTGGGAACATCTGAAAAAAAGTGCAATCAAAAAACAGTGTTGCTATATGAAGATTTTAAATCAAATGTAAATAAACTCCATTGCACTGTGTATGCAGTGGTTAGAAATGGAAATTCCAAGCAGGAGAGTATTTAGAAAAGTTTTATTTTGCTGCTTAAAAACAACAGCAACAACAAAAAAACCCTGCTGTGCAATAAAAAATAAATGATACTCAAGTAAAATACGTTTAATTAAAAACAAAACTCAAACCTGGATATTTCTAAAAATTCACTGTGCTTTAATAGCTTGGTTTTTTGCTGCAACGTTTTTCCTAAAACTTTAGATGTAATCTGGTAAATTTTTAAATGATGAATATAAATTATTTGAACTTTCTATGTTCRTTTATTAGGTGTCCAGGCTAAAGATGTTACAGTAGTCTGTAGTCTATGCTGACAGTCAGTGGAAAAATCAATTTCTTTTTTTCCTTGAGCATGTGAACTTTGTACAGTCATATGGCACACACCTAAGAGGTAGAAGGAAGAAAGCAGGTAAAAGAAAGATGATACTGTTAACAATTTATACATAATGCTGACAGCTACCTTCCTGCTGCTTGGATATCCAAAAATTTTATAAAGCAATGCAAAAGCTGGTTTGGCTCTCCTCTTTATAGGTAAGGAGACAGACACAAAAAAGCAAGCATATTTACCCAGAATTGTATAACTCAGTGGGAATGGAACTTGACTTTTATGGGYTCATACTGCACACAGCCAAATAACACAGGTGTCGTGGAGGAGAGACAAACACCGATTGTGTTRTTGAGCTACCAGTACAATCCATGTGCAATGTCTTTATTTTTGATTCAGTTGCTCAGATTACCAAACCAAGAGTTCCAGAAGGCAGCATCCATTTTCACTCATGAGTACTATCGCTATATTCAAAGAAAGCTATTATTCAGTTATGTTGTTATTATTACTATTATSAAGAAGATAAATTAGGTCGTCTGGAYAGAGGAAGTGTCAGGACCTTAGATTCCTAGGAGGTTGAGGAAATGGCCTTTGCTTTGACAAGACTCTGTTCCTTGGGGGATGAAACAATTAATAGTCATACTCGCATTTAGTCAGTAAATTCAGATAACATTCCACCTGATATGTCAGCTGAGTGAGCTAATAAGTATTCMACATCTTTGCCAACTGCATCTGAAAAACCAATGAGAACAACAAGGTACAGGAAGTAGTCACGATACAGTACCAGTATTTGAGAAAGAAAACAGTCATCCTGGCAGCAGTCATCTGGTAAGTCTGATTTAATCCTCAGCACATGTTTCATTATTATAAGTAGGAAGTATAAACTGTGGTGGGCATGAAACCAGAATTCACAGTAAGAATAGTGGAAATTTTAGGTTGGCAAAGAAGGCACAGGATATCCTTGGAGGGCAATAGAAGAGGAACTTCAAAGAACAAACCACATTCACCAGATAATGCACTCTCCTGATAAAATKCTATCTCCGTGGCACAAAGAAGTGTTGTGCCAGGCTTTTCTCTCACTTGGGATGAAAAACAGCCATAAAAATCCATCAGTCCTTGCAGTTCTYCCCACATCAAACTAGGTGGGATCAGAATCAGACCAACTCTGTGTTGATTTCATTTGAATATTTCTAAATATTTCAGTCTTGTGAAATTCTTCATATACAATTAAATCACTCTTGGATATGAGTGCTGACTGAGCAAGAGCAAAAACTGGGCAAAAAAGTGCAGGCAACACTTGCACTTTTGCAGCATCCCAGCTAACAGAGGGAGCTGTAAGAGAGTACTAAAAAGGCCAGCATTTGCTCCCACCTCTCCTTACTCTTCCATTAACCACTCCTCAGAGAGTTGGGCATGTGTTAATTACGCTCAAAGAAGGTAAGAGCCAGAATGTGACTTTGGTCTCATTCCTGAGGAAAAGACTGAAGAAGTCTCTTTTCTCAGCACAGTTAACCCAGGGCTTTGAAGGATCTTGGCAAAGCCTGGATTTACCTAAACTTGATGAGTTTTTTCTAACAACATGTTTATTGACTGGCTAAGGTCCTTCATCAGGGAAAGGGAAGTGCAGGTCCTGACACTAGTATGGATGTGAGCAGAGTTTACCTTTTGGAGCAATGGTCCTCTAAACTGTAGGACTCTGAGGGTGCCTAAGACACCTGATTCAGATAYTAATGCTCCTAAACTATCAGTCTTCCATCCCCTGTAGTAAGGCCTGAACTGCACAACTAGCAAGAGTTGATGCTGCCATTGATGACACCAGAATCAAATGAGGATTCAGTAGCATTCAGAGAAGGCTACAGCTGCTAGCCATTTTGTCAAGCATTTTATATTTAGTAATTGCTCTGGTGCCCAGGAGCCTGGGTAAAGTGCAGGAATTTGCTGTGTTATGTGATCTCSGAATACAGAAGCAGTGTGTGGTTTGGGCAGAAGCTGGGCAGACATATCCCAACAGCGGTTCTGTATCAGTAGGACTRCTACAAATACCACCAGCAGATCCATTTTTGTACAGTAGAGGAAAATTTAGACAAGCCTACAATAATCCTTATCTAATCTTAGGTGAGACAGTCGAAGCTGTTCTCAGTGGTAGTGCTGGAGATATGGAGACAGGTAGAGCCCATGAAAACACCTTATGTGTCTTGCTCAAAGATAGTGGTGGAAAACTAGTGGTGAATGGTGCTTATAAGAGCCTGAGACCCCTCCTCATTTATATATTTTTGCAGGGAATCTCAGRAGCTTGAGTTGTACTGTGAAGAGCTCATATGAAAAAAAACAACGTCCAGAACATTAGGAGAAATAGTTGGTGCCATTTCAGGGCAAATGAAATGTCAGTAGGGCTAAGGTTGTACGTCCTTCACCTGTCTGATCCCAGTTCAGAAGCACTCCCATTTTGCAGAGAAGGCATCTGGCTCTTCAGTGACCACAGAATAGGTCTTGTGGCTCTCTAGGGCAAAAAAGGTTGAACATCACTGATATAATTACAGATCTGAAAGAAGAAYAGCAGCTTACAAATTGTAGCTAACCTCTTATTAGTACAGCTGAGTGATGACTGTATATATGASTAGGTCTTTTTTACCAATAAATGTCATATTTATATAACATATAGGATGATACAGGCAAATGTAATCAGGAAATACATTAAATCAAAGCTGAAAACCAGGAAAATGAATGATTGCTGGTGGACTCTGTAGGCAAAAACAGTGTGGAAGCATTTAGAAGAATTTTCTGTTATTTGGATCCTAATTATATCACTGGCAATCAGGGTATTTAAATTTCCTATACAATGCTGAAATTACTGACTTTTAATCTAGATTGATAGGAATTCTGTTATTGAGGCTGTCCTATTCTACTGGAGAGAAAATGAATTGTGCAGTATTGATGGTGTAAACACCTGCTTTTATGAAGTTTTACTTACTCCAGGACAGAAAAGACAACCAGTCCTGGGTGATTCTATGGACTATTATCACAATGCTCTTATGAATGCCTTGGCAAATTTCATATCAGATTGTCTCAGACTAACAAACTTTCTCTATGTATAAATCATAAAAGGTCATCCATTAAGCAAAGCAGTTAAAGAGGTTCCCCAAAAAATTACCAGAGATATAGCAGCTATTCTACCTAATAAAGCCTATTGGAGTGACTATGTAGATATAGTATGTTCCAAGAGTAATTTTATCTCATTATGGACTTGATTTATTACCTGTTTCAGCAGACCAAAGAGTCTAAATAAGCATCATCCGCAAGAGTATCTCAGTGACCTGCAGAACGAGTGAGGAGTCTAAGCTGTAGACCTGCAGCAGCAACCATACATGAGACACTAGCTCCAGCTGGAGTTATATAGCTRGTCTTTTTTCCATGGGGCTTTGACTAATTGGCATGTATGAGAGGTAAAGATGACATTAGCACTTCCGTGAGATGGATAACAAAGACATGCTACTGTATAGATTTTTCAGCTCAATGTCGCTTAGCTCCAAAGCTGTACAAATGACAATCCAGCCTGAGCTGTACAAGAGTTGTAGCATTCTGCATCAGGCTTACTATAGAACCTGTATTAMCTGACAACAGGCCTGTGTTTAGTGAAATATGCAAGTAAACGCTGTAGTTAAGTGCAGCTGAGCGTGTAAACCGTGGCAGAACCTTGCAGGAAGGCAGTGCTGCAGAGGAAGAAAGGCAGCTGTGTGTTACTCGATGTCCTTCTGGTGAGACAGGCATCCAAAGGCATTCAGCCCCACTTTGGGAGCACTGGCACAAAAAAGCCTGTTCCTTTGCATTCTGTATCAAAAGAAAGAACAAAAAGAAAACTCATCCAGTAACCAATAACTTGTTAGAGCATATGCTCTGGTGTCTGAGTCATGCAAGTCCAGCAACAGTGCACAGCAGGTATTCAACTCACCTAAAATGGCTTTGGAGCATGTAGATGTTAAATACGTGTATGCACCTCTTTGGCACACTCTGTGTGCAGCTTGCTAATGGGCACAAACAGAATTGGTGACCTTTATTTTGGACTAGCAAATGCAACACAAGTTTTGACAGACACAATATGAATCACGGCACTATTCAAGAAATTGGCATGTCCTTGGAACTGGTCATGTCCAGGTGATGTGCGAAATTCTCCTTTATCCCAGCTTCAGAAATCTCAAATGCCTAGGTTTAAAGACAATAGGTACAGCTAGTTCAAAGCACCAAARCTGGTAAGACGTTACGTAGCTGAAAATTAAATCTATGTTTTCAGAACACTATCGATAATTTCTGTAAGTGTTTTKGAGTAACTGAGGAGCTGTTGCAATTTGATTTTGATTGCATTTGATGTTTAAACCGGCATTATTTCTAGCAGATATAATTTCAAAATGAATACTGAGAATACAGCCAGGAAAAGCTGGATGCTTGGACAGCACTGTGGGGTCAGAGTGAGGCAACCTGGACACTTGCATTCCATTCCAGCTCGACGAGATGGAGACGCAGTGCTGTACCGTCAGGCATCCCCTTTGCTTCTAACTGCCATCTTCACTGACAGTTTAAACGAAGGTGAAAAGAACTGAATGAATGGCTAGACCAAGAGTGCTTCTTTTCTTATCATTAAGCTTTTTCTTTCTTTTATGAACCATCAGCCTGGAAGCTATTAACCACTACTAAGTTGTCTCAAAATAAAATAATTTCCAAATCAAACTCTTAGCCCTGGCGAACAAAATTGCTAACTAAAAAATCTAGAGAAGGCAGGGGCTTGTACATATGGGGAGTCCTGTCCTTATCCGATTATTTTCTTAGTGGATCTTCCTTCCACGACTAATTTCACACAAAGAACAATATACAGTTCATTTTCAAGGTTCCTTTTGATCCTTTGCCAGAAGTCAAAGTGTTTCTATCTGAGCTCTTCATCCCCCTCCCCTAACATCTGTTATAGAAGACCGTTTGCTGCAGGAAGCCTCTGGCTGGACTGGCTGAGCATAAGAAYGGGCGATCAGACACAGCAGGTAAAGGCTGGAAGCAGTTAGAGTATGATTTATATGCAGCTTTAGCTTTAAAAGCAGCAAGCTTTAGCAGTGCTGGAGATGTAGGTGAATGGTCAGCTGTCTAGGAACTCAGATGCAGCTGGTTCCCAGAAACAAAATCGGAAGCTGGAGTATCCGTAAAGTGACCTTAAAAACTGCTCGTCAACAGAAAGCTGTTCTCTGAAGTAAATATGTAACTCCTCTGCTTTTAAGTGTAGCCAGAATCAGAAATATTTAGTCTATGTTGTAAAAAAGGGAAGAGTGCACACAGGCTTAAGCATGTCATATTTTTCACCCAAAAATAACTACCTAGGTCATGATTCCAAATGAGAGTGACAGAATTGAGATAAATCTACACTGGACTCATCTATATGTACATATTCATATTGAGATTTTACATGATTGCATATATAGCTCTGATTTCATCATGAACACAAGACAGATGCTATTTCTGATTGGATAGCTGTTCGGTATTTCATTAAGCTCTCCATGTGGTTGTGGTGCCAAGCATGCTTTACTGCATAATGTCCAAGGTCTGCATTGAACACAGAAATATCAGTTTCCTCCAGGCCTCTTACAAGATGTTCAGAGTATATCAATTGTCTCAAATATTTTTGACTTTTCTTCACAGCATTGTTACGAAGAAAGGTGGAATTTTTATTACAACAGGATAGCTGATGCCCAGATTAAGGCTAAAGCTGTCAGTGTAGCTAAATTACTGATGCCAAATTAGAGATTTTCATTCTTAGTATCCTCATGTACTACCACCACTTTTATCAGCTTGTTGCCTACACCACATCCCTTCCATGTTGTCTTGTCCATGTCTAGTATTACCATTTATGCAAACTTTCTTTTTTCCTACTTGTAGCTTTGTATGGTACCTCTTGTGTTCAGAGTTGAGTTCTCATTTACTTCAGCTGCAGGTATGAGAGCAGAAAATTTTTGGTGCTCTGCTGCTAGCAACTTCAGACTCACTTGAAATCTGTGCATATACTGTTTGACATCAGTCAACCAGCATCACAAAGGAAGTCTTAAATAAGGGTAAGGGGAAAATGTAGATACCTAAAAGGAAGTTAACATTTTTTACTAACAGGGCTGTTCACCTGGCATCTCCTGCCTTCATTTCCTGCATATCTTAACATTTTCTGATAAATTAGTGTCAACAGAGCTGTATCGCTTTCATCATGCAGCCATATTCCATCCTCTGAACTGAAAAAAAATGAGTCCGTGTTTCAACATTTGTAGAACATTTGCAAGAGAATGATGTGACTTGGAGCACGTGCAGAAGAGGAGCATCTTAGGTTTTGCAGTGGCCTGGCTTTAGTATTTTGACCTTCTAAATTGTTTGACTGCAGCTTCAATGAGGTTGTTTTATAGGGCTTCATGGTGCAATTTGGAGACAATAAATAAACTGAAAAACATAAATTCCTTCCTGTAGGATTTTGTCCTGCCTGGGCAATCAGTAGGTGTGAGACCTTTACATTCAGAGCATAGCTCTTTAACAGTTAAGCTTAGAGTACCTGGCACCACGATGTATAATCACTGTCTACAGGAACCTGACACTATAGGCAGGCAGAACAACACAGCTGTTCTGTCTAGAGAACGGCTATCTTGAAATTTGGGAATATGAGATTCAATTCCAAATTTCTATGTTGCTCTGTGAAAATCTGAACTTTATATCTTTATGTCATTCTGCTTTCCTCCTGCCATTGCTATCTTCATTTGCTGTCCCCACTGATCCTCTCCTTACCCATTTTCAACTTTGCTGAAATCTTACATCTCTCAGTCTTGCTTCTGTTGTCTGCASTCTTTTCTGTTTCTGTGACCAGATCCTTCTCACATCCCTGTACCCCTCATTCTAGTCATCCCAATGGATTTTATCCTTCTTATCATCTAAAATCTTTATCTGACCTCTGACTTAGCTCTGATTTTTGCTACCCTTTCTCTTGTCCCAATATCCTCTGACTTCTGCTCTCAGTTCTTCCTTTCTACCCCAGTCCACTCCTTCTGTTCCTACCCTTGCTTCTGTCCTTTTAATCTCAGTGACTGAACACTCCTAGGTACCTTTTGTCTTTATCTTGCAGTTTCCTTCTGTGCCTAACTTCAGTTTCTCACTCTTTGCATGTTAGCCACAAGARAGAGAGTTAGAGGACATGGACAGCACATCACAGAAAGGCCTTTTGCTTGCAGCTCTGGTATCTAGTGACACAGACTTAGAAGCCAAAGCCCTTCTCAGCCTCTGTATCCTTATAAAATAGTAAGCTCAGCCCATATAAAAGATGCTCAAGCGACAGCCTGCTGTGCATGCATGAGCTTGGGGGAGATGGAGTGTYCTTAGGACAGATTATGACCTTAGGGAATCCAGCTGAGAAATGTTAAGGAATTTTATTGAGCAAGAGAACTGCAAGTTTTGGAAATTTTTAACTTTTTCYGTATGAGATAACATTAAAACGAGGCAGTATATGAGAAATGCTCCTACCTTGAGTGCCCTACCAGATTTCAAATCACTGATTTAATAAAAAAGAGTTATAGAGTTATTAAAACATAGGTGAACACTTTCCTTGCTATTTGTTTCCTGGAGAAGGATGAACTATCTTTTTTTTTTTTTCCCCTAAAAGTTAAACAAACAAAACAAACAAACAAATAAAACAAAACTATGAAGCATACACTTAGAATGGAAGGGTTCAGCCCAACAAATTCAAGTTCAGCAGTCATTATTACCTGAAAACAAACCCTTAAAATGAAAATGCAAGACATTCTTATATTTAGGCCCTGGTACTTAAACTAATTGTAACTATTAAGGAAATCTTCAAGAATTTTTGGTCAGTGCATGAGGAAGCATGGAGCTGTATGTGACACTTTTCTACGTGTATTTTTGAGAAAAGGGGGTTGAATTCTTAACTACAATATTGTGCAACTAGTTATGTTATTTGCTCTAAATATCATTGGAATACTACTTTTTTCTTGTCTGTCTAATATTGACATATATATATGTAAACATTTATTAGTTGCATGGATATCTTGAAAAATAACATTGATTTGTGAAGCACAACTAATTAAACATTAATTATTTTCTAATGTATGTATCAAAATACTGACCTTGGAGCAATTTTGCATATTTGAGATACTCTTCAAGTAGTCCAAATTATAATGTCATCAGAGACAATGAGATGATGAAGACAGTTCTTAAGTGCTCAGCTTAGACTCCTGTCAGAAAATCCATCTGCTGACATAACTAATACCCACTGACATAACTAATACCATCTTCATTTCCAGAGGCATCATTCAATTTAGTCCCAAAGTTACCACTGCTCCACACTAATTTGGGATCAATCCAATTTAGCACTGAGTGAAAACACACTTATCTCAAAATTATAGGATTTCTGACAATAAAGAATAATCTCAGTTAGAATATATCTATTATTCACACACACAAGCCCATTCACTCACAWAACAAATGTGAATTTTTGAATAAAAAGACAAAGTCAGAAAATGTTGGGAAGAAAATCACTGAAGAACAAGTGAGCTCAGAACTTTTTTAAAAAATCTCTAAATTCCCATTTAAAATATACTTTTATAGGAGAAAAATCACACTTATCTAAATCTCAATTTGCTACTAGAGGAAAAAATGCCTGTTCATAATATTTMCCATATCAGAAACAGCTTTATTTCCCAGGATTCTCAGTGACATCCATCTCTACAGAACATCAGCAACCAGYGTATGCTATTAGTTCACCATGATTCTTCTCTTCTTGTGCAATCAGGTGAAGAAGGGCCATCAGAAATACTAGCATATCTTCAGTAAGTTTCATTGTTAATGATCTTCAAAAAAGACTATGAATCCTTCATGAAATAGTCTAAAATCGGTGGAGTTCACTTCAGGGAAGGGCAGACAAAGGAAAAAGGCTAAGGGAAGATCTCTGCTGTTCACCCGCATGTGCCTCTACTGTGCAGTAAGTACTGGGTGATACGCTAGTTTGTGGAGGAGTCAGATGTAAATGAAGACTCGTATCTGCTTTGTAGAGGATGTGTAATTTGCCAACAAGGGGTACAGTCTGGCYGATTTTATGTCACACTCTTTGCTCAGAGTGCCATCACACTGCCCTTGCATGAGTTTCTATGGGTAAAAATGACTGAAAAATTGACCCCTATAAATAATCCTACTAAAGGCTGCTCCACAGTCAAGTCTGAGAGGACTCCATGAAAGTGCAAGAGCTTTGCCACAGCTCCACCAGCCACATCCTTCTAGCGACAGTGACACATGACAGTGCGGGTAAACCACCTTTACGCTCGTTGTGAGGAGACAATTCCACCTCTAGTCACTTCCCTATTGTTTGACAAAGGACAAATGCTGAAGCAAGATTTTGGAGAGTCTACTCTGAAGAAGCTGTTGGCATGGTTCCACTTCATACTATATGTGTTGTACTGACTTTTCTTACAAGGAGAGTGAGAAATTCTGAGGCAGATTGATAGTACTATGGGTCACCAATAGAGTGTCTCAAGTCTTTTAAGAGAATCACTTTTTATTTAAAAATCCTAGACAAATATAACAGGAATAAAAATATGGGTGGCTGTGATTTGCACAGGGAGATGATCCCATCTGGCACTACTCTGTTTGTAGTAGTTCGGTATGAATTAGAAAGACCAGCTCACAGCCTCCTCAGAAGGCATAATATCTCGGGAAACTTCCCAGTGTTTCCCAATGCTATTCTAGTTTAATAATACAGGAACAAAAAAGTGATTTTCATCACTGTAGGTTACAGAGTTCAGAAAGCTATTCTCAGCTCTATTCTCAGCTCTACACTTACCAGTTATGTCTGCCAGGTTTACTATCTGTATCACTGGTGGGGTGCAGARTGTCAACGGGCTTCAGCATTGCTAGATACAGAATGCTGCTGGGGCTCACAGATCAGGAGAAGAATATTTTATCTGCCACCACCATAAAATTTGACGAAATATTTTTCAGAAGAAGTCAGAGTGCAGGATTACTCCATACTTACGTAAGGAAGACTTAATTTGCAATTGCTGCTATTGTTATTTAATTGTATTTTGGTAGTATCTACAGAATCCTACTAAGATCAGGGCTTCATTGTATTAGTGTTCCATGGCTATATGAATAAAAAAAAAAAGCATCGACAATTTAAAAAGAAATGGCAGACAAAAAAGTGTTGTAACACTCAATGTATATATGAAAATGTGAAGCCCTGAGAGGTTAAGTCAGTAAAAAGTTAGACATGTAGTCTAAGTTCAGATACCTRTCTCAGGATGTCATGAAATGGCCTTGAAAGTGTTTATTTCTCTGCACTACAACAGAACTTTAAATGGCTACTTTAGGTTAGACTCCTCATTTTCAGAGAGCTAACTTGGGCAGAGGAATTCTCCCCAGATGGCCCATTTTAGTCACTGACTCATCTATTTCAGACACTAAAATTTGACTTGTCTCCTCAGTTCCCATCTTCCTAGCCAGAATGGTAATGCTAAAATCTTCAGCTGTATATTAAGACTTTCAGAAACAAACTATACCAAAAAACCTTTACAGCCATCAGCTCCTTCCTGGCGTCTTTTAGCATGCATGATGTGACTTGTTACATTTCGACATGTTCCCGTTCTGAACTCTACCTCCTGATTGGGTCTACTGAGTGYAGTCAGATAATTATAACTAATATTATGGCTATAATTATTACTATTATCATATTACAAATATTACTTCTTACTCCACATACCATTTTCATATTATTATTATGCTATACGTGGTTTGGTCATTATTCAGAAAATAATGCCAGCTCCTTGACCTCCTTCAAAGCCTCATAGTGCTGGATGCTGTAGTATCCCCTGTGAAAAGTCAGCCCTCACCCTGAAGCACTTATAATCTAATTAGAAAAAACATACAGTCATCAACTACTTTTAYTGGAAGCTTCAATGCCAAACTCATATACTTCAGGATATTCAAGGTAATTTGCTAGACTTACTGGAGAATTGGTAGGACTACCAGTTTCGTGATGCTTGTGCCCATGCCAGCTCACACATAATGCTAAGCTCTAGAAGCAACTATGTTCAGTCTTGCTTTCCCAATTCCTCCTGAATCACTCAAACTCATAACTACTCATATATATCCTACCTCACTCCATTTTTAAGCCATGTACATTCTTTCACAGTGATACGTTCACTCACATAAAAACAATTTAAAAAATCACAAGTAGTGAATAATTGGTGGGGAAGGAAGGCTGTTACTRGCATTAAAGTTTCGGCGGATCAGCTAGGTACTGCAATTATGGAGTAGCATAAGCACCTGGATAAATGGAGCTACAGCAAGACACTGGATGTTCTCACCACTCCACCAGGTGGGAGCAGCCACAGTGAGCTGTGGATGTCAAGCATGGCCTTCTCTAGCAGAGGTCCCCAGTGCCACACAGGTGCAGGCTCTCCAGGGGCTGAAAAAGTAAAAGGCTGTAGCTCCCCCTTCTTCAGCACTGCTTCCCTCTGGAGAAGCTTGTGTCCCACAGCAGAGCAGCAAAGACAGCCAGTTCCCTGCCCTCAGCAGCTTGTGGATACTTCCACTTTCACAGTACTCCAATATTCATTCAGAAGGGCTTTAAAGTTTGTTTGCAATTAACTATTTTGCCAAGACACTATCTGAGCTCCCTGTRTGGTTTCCCCAAATTTTTATTCAGTGGTTAAAACACTGGAATTAGAAGCACTACCTATTTTTGCCATTTTCTGTCTTTTACAAATGGTGAGTGTTTAAAATGATAAATGAGCCATGAGCTCAAGTGCTCATTTACGGCTCTTGCCAAACTTTCCCCATGACTGGAAAACAGTGGACATTCACGATCATCAGGATTTTTCTGAATAGCTCTGTCTCCAGTTTCATTAGGAGGTTGTCACAAAGTTATTTCAAAACCTTGCTCGGGTGAATCGGCTGACAGCAGTGACTGTTCAGTCTGCTGCGGCCTGACACCGCACCTCTCAGGAATGAAGATCCAGAAAGGATTTGTTTCACCTCAATATTAGGTTTTGACCTGCAATAAGACTGCTAAAACACTGGCTAGAAGATACCTCCTGAAAGTATCACACGTAGGCATATACTGTACGGCTTTGTGATATAAGTAGCTGACTGGCAGCTGTAAAGGGATATCTTTCAGATGTGATGTCATTTACAGCTCACATCTTGAGACAAAGGATTCTGATTTGATAATGCTGATTTTCTAGCATATCACTGTGGCGTGAGATTCTGTCAATACTAGTCCTACTTTTTTTTTCCTATTGAAGTTGGAAATACAACTGCTAGTTTAAAAGAAGCAGAATTAGGSTGAACTCTTAAAATTAACATCAAACATGGAAAGAGTTAATGTCCCCTGAAAATTCATATATATTCTCAAAACCTACCTCTTCCTATTAGCATGCTACAGAAGCCTTGGGAGAATGATGGAGTTTTCACASAGAAATTTAGGAAAAAAAAAAAAAAAGGACAGGGAAAAGTTTTGATGGAGTTGAAGCAGAAATCTTGGAGAGTTAATTATCTCCATTATATATATATGTATATTCTAAGATTTTTTTTGAACTAGTCTGAAATGTTTTGCTTAATCCAAACTAATATGTACAAATTTCAAGTAAAATAACYTTTTTTAAAATACTGTATAAGCTTTTTAAAAATGTAAGGGTACTATGTCTGAAGTATGCTGCATTTAAATGCTGCAAATTTTTTAAATGCTGTTTAGAAAATACTGACACTATCTGTCATTTTCAAAATTTCCCACCTTCTTTTCATCCAGAAGCCTAATGTTGTTTCCATCTTCGTGGTCATAAAATTATTATTTATAAAGAAAAARCTCCATGTTTTTCATCCTCTAGAATGTTCTTTAGGATTTCCATAAAGCAAMGAGCAACCGTCAGTGGCCTGTAGCTTCGAAGGCCAGCAGCAATATGCCAAGAGCAGCTGACAGATGTCAGTTTTATCTGTGTCATCTATCTAAGATTTCACAATATAAGCATCATCRGTAAAGCAATGGGAAAACTCTGAGGATGTCTCCTTGGTCCAGTTTTCTTTTTTTCTCAGAGCATGATGGGGATTAGTCACTTTTGGGGGAAAGAGTGTATGGGCAATCAGAACCTGCTTCCAGGAGACATTTCTTCATAAAATCATTGCTCTGCCATTGTCATGGGACATGATTCCACTTCTAAATAATTGCTCTGGTAACAGTGGATGTCCTTCATCTGGATGTTGTTAGATATCTTTGTCTTGCTCATTGTTAAGATTCTTCATTAGGAGAGGGTATGTCATGTTACCTTATCCACATCTCTACAGAATTCATCTTCCTTTATTTCAATGGAAAAACAGCTGTTTGGGCTTGATAAGAAGGCAGGAGCCAGACTATCACTTGTTTTCATTTTTTGGTAAAAGGAAATAGGTTCATTCCTCCTGCCTCAGGACCATTTTATCAACAACGCAAATTTGTACTGTTGAAAACTGAAATAGATCTTCCATGTGAAACCTCCAGTTTTTCCTATAGGGAGATCATAATGAGAAAATTTTGGGTTACCCTGGGGAGCATGGGGATTTTCCCCATGCCATGCAAGGGCTATGGGCCAGCTAGGTCAGAACTCATGCAGATTTTATTTGAGCTTCTCCATTCAGCATCCTTTCCACAGGAGCAGATTAACTAATTCTTTCCCTCCTTCAGAAGCCGGTGAGTGTATTTGCCTATTTTACTTCCTTTCAAAAGTCTGAAGTTCAAGAGTTGGCTTAGGATAGCACCCACACAGATGTGATGGATGCCTAGAGAGATGGGGTTGCAGGCAATCTGCAAAACACCCACAATGGGACCATGAAAAGACCCAAGACAGTGAAGGAAGATCCTCAAATTACAAAGAGTGAAATTTTCTTCACCTTAAAATTAGGGACAATATTTGCCATTAACTGAAGCTGTACTCCAAATCTCCCAAGTAGTCTGCCAGATTCTCCTGATGAGATTTCAAAGAATCTGGACCACTTGATAAAGTGATTTTAGTAGGAAAAGTACAGACATACCAAGAAACACTTACTGCCCATCATTTTCCCGTTATTTCTCCATTCGCTTCAGTGCTTGGGGGAAAAAGATTATGTCATTTAAATAACTGGTCTCTCCCTTTTCTTTGGGTGGATGTCATCAGCATACTTTCTTCCTGCTCATTCCCTGTCTCTACTGTTCTTACTGAACCCAGAGCACAACAAACACCTCTGATTCAGACCTACAAAGTAACTGATGTATTAATCTCCTACTGCTTTAACATGAATGGGCATCTCAAATACTTTAGTAGATGTAGGCCCAYGGCTGTAGATGTGTCTCTGTCCTTTATGTTACATGCTTTCTCACAGAATCTCCACTTTGTGGCAGGTTTCGCTCCAGGAGAGCATACACTCAGTCTTAGGGCAAGTGGACCTCCAATGCTGCAGTGAACAAAAGCTCCTTCAGCAGTTCGAAATAAAGATGCAGCTGAGCTCTCCTTGGATCTACCTAGCTTTGTCCACCAGTACAGCCAGAAGTGCTTAGCTGCTGCATTTCATCAGACTGTTCTGAAGTATTCAGTAATACACTGACAACACTGTATCTATCCACTTCTTCTCTTTTGCTTCTCCTCTTTCACTTAGGGTAAATGTCTCATACAAAGCTCCAACAGAGTCATGTGGCTCAGGCTTTATTTGCTGTTATTGCTGCTTTCAAGTGGAAAATTGATATAATAGCAGTCTTCTCTCAACACACAGCAGTCTGCACATTTGTACAATATTCTTTGAGGACGATCAGCGTCCACTGGCATAAAAAAGTGACAGATGCTGTCTGCAAATAATGAGCTGAAACAGTTTCCTTTGGAAATGAACTTAAGCAATGTCCCTTTGAGTTTGAAAAGCCAATGAGGTTCCCATGTGGSATCTGAAACTGCTCATGAGCCTCTGTTGGAATGGACATATTCTACTAGCTCACATAGAATATGTATTTTTAACTGTTTTTCTTACACAAGCTTCTCTGGAGAGGGAAATGACCAATTACTCATTAACTGAGAACTTTCTGCTGAGGACAAGCATGCACAAGAATGAAGTTTACGGCTTTTTCTGTCTACCCCTCTAGTAACCCATACAATATCAACATTAGTTATAGTGACAAGATATAACTATATGATGCATAATCACATCATAAGTTTATCGTGTGTTTGCCATCCTCATCTGCACTCTTCTCATATCACACAAAAATCATTTAAATCATCTAGGCCTCTGAGGAGTCTCACACAGACGAGACTGAAAGAAGACCACTGAGATATTTCTTCCTCAGTATTTGATCCTCTCTYGTTCCACAGTACCTTCAGCTAATGTCCAAACAGGCACAGTGCTGTACCAGTGACAGCTTTTCCAGATGCAGCAATGTCAGGTGTTCCAATTCATCCTATTACCCCATAATGGTAGAAAAAGGAAATCCAAACTAATGAAAAGAAAGGATTCCCAGCTTCCCATCCAAGCATTTTCAAAATATGGTAGTGGTCTAGAGACACAGTTTCCCTTCTAGTTTGTTTTTATCACAATGTGCATTTCAATTTTCCTAATTTGTGATTATTGCCACAGTCTGGAATCCTGTTATTAAAATAAGACCTATTGCTCTGTGAGCAATAGCTTGTAGAGGTCTTTGAAAGAGAGCACCAGTATATGTTGCTTTCCATATTTGTGTAGATTGTTGATTCTACAGGAGGCTACTAAATGCATGAGGTTTCCTTGCTGCAAAACTAGCTCTTGATTTACTGGCACTCCCATTAGACAGTTTAGAAAAGTCTATAAGAATTGATTTTCCTCCAGCATGGTATGTTCTCTTGGGCTTCTTTAGCAGTGGACATCCAATCAAGTCCAAAGTAGGATGCTGTAATTTGCCATACATTACATGGTATGAATAATGGAATTCTGCATTGTGCAGCATATTAAATCAATATGTAAATGTATCAGAATAATGAGACGCTGTCCTTTAAGACATAAGGAGGTAGAACTAAAGCACACAATCTCAATCTTAATTTTCTGTTTCTTATTTTTAAGAGTATAATTCTGAAACTTCATTCAGCATTTCTCCCAGGATGCATTTTGTTTCTTTACTTTTTAATCTCTCTGTGCCCYTTTTTCTGAGCGTCTATAGATAAGAAATATATCTGGGCACACTTAGGAATGTTCAATATTATTGTAAATAAACCACGCTAATAACTGTTGAGGGATACCCTACTTGAAACATATACAGAAAAGAAAATCAAATGAAGAGGATCATATATTTTCTCAAAATAATTCTCTGCAGACCACAGTTCTGTATATGTCCTGATCCTATGCACAGCAATGGTATTGGATTTGAACAGCTGTAAAAATCAGAGCAGTTTTGGACTCTGAAGTCAGTTGTGGAAGATGCTAGCAAACTATTGAACTACCCTTCCTGTCTTCTGCCTCTCCTAACTTCTCTTTACTACTTAAATCTCCAAAGGTTACTGCATTATGTATTTGTAGCGCTGAGGCTAGCCACTGATAAACAACAAATCAAACATAAACTCTGCTCGTAGAACATTCAATTCACGTGAGCAGCAGCTCCGTTGCCTTTAAAATGTTCCAACTCTGGACCTGAATGCTGAACATGCTTCTTGTTGTTACTGTTGCTGTTGTTATTGCTGTTGCTCTTGTTGTTGCTGCTGCTGCTGTTGTTGTTGTTGTTGTTGTTTATCTGAGCTCTGTGCTGTTCAATAAACTGTACCCTGTGAGACAGAAAGCCTTGGCGTTGAAAGGATAGTCATTCAGTGACAGGAAAGGACAAAAAGGTTGCACAGCCCAGAAAGTAAGAAATGAAAGAAATGATGTACCAGGTAGAATTTGTCTTGCTGCCTTAGCTGTCAGACAGTTAGTTGTTTGAGTTGGATAGGCACCCTGTATGCTTAATGGGGAAAAACAAGCACCTCCAAGAAAAAAAACCATCCCCTGGTGGGTCTAGGTGAGCTGGACTGAAAATGCCTTACTCAATGGAGCTGGAGCTATGMGCACAATGGAGTCTGCAGATGAATCTGCTGGCGATAAAAGTTGAGCAAGCAGAAACAAGGGACAATGTAGTGACAAGGGCAGAATTCATCTGGCTCATGGGAGCCATGGAATCCAGTTCTTCCAAACAGCGTGCAGTTCCTTAAACGTAACCCATCTTTCTCTCTCTGCAAGTCTTTTCTCTCTCTCATTTTCCCCCTCCAAACTTTTGTCACAAATAAAAGAGATAKCCCACAGTTAACCCTAGGCATCACAGGGACAGCAAAAGAGAGTTTCTCTCTGGAGAAAACTATATGAAATCATATGAAAATAGAGACAAGCTGATTCAGAGCCAAGAAGCTGTTTAACTTTTATTTGGACAAGAGGAGAAGCTGCAGTGGAGGCCAGCAGGGCATGCATTATAAGCCACAAACATCCTTGAAGGTAAGGAACCAGATCAAAGGGACAAGAACGGATCTTGAAGGTGTTTTCTGCATCTACAGATGGAAGGTCAAGGGAGTAAATGCAAGATCTAGCTGGATGAGTCTGTGAAGTCTTAGAAAAGTGCTCTGAGAACAGCAAAGGGGAACAGAGCTAAGCCACAGCCTCAGGCACGGACAGTGAGGCATTCTGCACTGTCTTGTTTTATTTTGGTTTCTATTTTGATGTTTCTGAAGAAAGTCTTGGGCACCCAGGCAGGAATAGTGCTGCCATGGGAACCAGGGAACGCGTCTACTAGCCCCTCTAGGTAGTGTTCCCCAAATGAACAAGTATAAGGGGAAATTGGCTAGAAGAGTACCCTGGGAGAAGCTGGTGGCAGCTCTCTGGAAGTTAGGTTTCCCTGGGTTCCCCTCCTTCAGTAAGGAGGCTCTAGCACAGAGTGAGGGAGGCTCTCTGCCTCTGGCAACCAGAAGGCCAAAAGCTTCTCTTACTGGTGGATCTTTGAATGAATGTGTCCTGCCGTTGCTCTCCCCTGATCAGGGTGGTACTCTGACCCTTAGATCTGAACCGAGAGAGCATCCTGCTCATACCGCCCAGGCAGCTTGAGGTGCACTCTCTTCTTCTGCCAGGGGCTTTGACTTACTTATCT
Source organism: Rhea americana (assembly GCF_003343005.1). NCBI lineage: Eukaryota > Metazoa > Chordata > Aves > Rheiformes > Rheidae > Rhea > Rhea americana. The sequence continues at coordinate 820,546 of NW_028186367.1, read as the reverse complement.
GGGGAGAATCATGGGGGAGAAAAGATCTGAGAGCATCTAGGAGGGCTGTCAGATCAAGGGGAGGCCAGTGAAGACTGGGAGGGAGAGTGTGACATGCAAACACTGCGTAAATTTGGAATGAGAGAGACACGGAATAGTGCGAAGAGGCAGACAAAACAGTGGAGGTTAACTTGCCTGCTATACCCCCCCCCACATACACTCCTTAAACCATCTCTGCCCACATTAGTCATTCATCAGCATTGCTCCATGCCTTTAAGCTGCAGACAGCTCTGTGCTGCTGCTTTCCCTGTCTGCACCAGTCTGGCCTGAGTGTGTAGAGGCCTCTGCTTTTTCTGGCGCAGAAGCCACCAGATTCTTCCTAATTGCACAGACAAGAATTAATGGGAAATGTTGTCTTACCTTGTATGCCACATGCTTTATGAATCGTGGAGCAGACCTCAAACGAAGCAGAAGTTATGTGTGTTTGGGCCCTTCAGCCAGGGCAGCTCTGGAGTCCTGAWGCTTCCTGCAGCACTGACACTGCTTCACTGCTTCTATGCAGCAGGTTGCTAGTCACACAGCAATATGTTTGCTGGACAGAGTCCACCATTAAAAAAAMCCAAACAAACAAACAAAAAAAAAAAACAGTCATTGTGAACAACATCAAACCAGGTAACCCTGGGACATGCACAATTTCTCACTAGGAATAAAACCTACCCAGTCCAGGCTCTTGTGTTTCCTTCTCATTATCTTGTGTCTGATTGCAGCAAAGCCCTTGTAAGACTGCTGCCAGAGCAGCTGGTTGCCAGCGATGTACAGAGTGATCGATATGTTTGGCTTTTCATGTTCATCCATCGTGTGAATCTGCTTTCATGCTCTCATTATGTGAATAAGATTTGAAGGCAAGTCTGAACTTTGCTCTTATGTCATTTACTGTCTTTRGCCTGACTCCAGCATCTATACAGGTCCCTGCTGCTTACTTGGCACTGTAGAAAGAAGGGTTAATTACACTTCCTCTTCATCTCCCYCCAAAATGTGCCAGTTCTAGAATCTGAAAAATCTGCCCAGCGCAACTGGGCACTCTCCTCCACAGACAGTCTATTCTCTGGAGTGAAAACCAGAGGAAAAACAGAGCTCCCAGTTTGTTTACTACCTTCTGACACACATCCATGCCCAGCTTTTTACATATCACTTTCCAGATTTTTCAGACTAGTGAACAAGATGCAGTTTCGCCCTAGCTATCAACACATCAATGGTTACCAGCAGTATTTWTTGGTATTGCAGGAACCGCTCTCAGGACCCTACTCTGCAGAGATCTGTATGTGTACGTGTATTTAAAGAAAAGTTATAATCTGCAAATGCAGGAGTGAGGGGAAGAATAAGCGTTTTCAATCCAAGTCACACTGTAAAAGTTCTTTTATGTGTTTCTGAGCTATTATGGGGGTGAAAGTTTATGGCACAGTGATATTTCTGGGCAAGGAATTTTGTGGAGGCTTCTGGCAAAGGATAGTCCAGAGATACTGATGGACAGGAGCAGCTCTCCTAAATGTATCCAAAGACCCACAACAAGTCATGTTTTGCAGAAGCCCTTCAATTACTGGAGGAGATTAGGGATCTGTCAATTAAAAWTTTTTTTTTCTGTAATCCTTTTGTCCCTGTGGCAAGAAGGAAAATGTGATCCTGAATATCTGTCAAAGCTAGGATGCAGTTCAAAATTTCTAAAATGCTTTTAGCAACCAAACCAAACCAAACCAAAATAAAACAAAACAAAATCCTTCATGAATTTAAGGCCAGTTCCACCTAGTACATGAATTCAGCCCTTTTCCAGGGCTGATAGTCTCAGGCACTGACACTGGCAGCTGTTTAGTTTCTAGTCAGCYACCACGTAAGATCTTCAGGCTTACCACCATATCCATTTCAAAGTGTTAGCCCTCCAGGTAATCTCCTAAGCATCAGAAGACTACTTTTCCCCTGGAATCRTTGGAGGCATGATGATACTTCCACTTCTACCCCTCCTCTCCACCACTCCTTTGGTCTTCAGGGCTCCCCAGGTATCCACACTGCCTATGGTGGATGGAAAAAATGTCAGTGCCATCAGCAGGTGTCAATCCCAAACTGCAAGTTTTCCCCAAATATGTGTCAGGTTCCCCAGATAGGTGTGATAAGTGGGAGTAGTAACTATTTTTCTACCACTTGCATTAACTGTTCGAAGTCAAGATGTCGTAAAAGCCAGATTTTACAGTGGATWTTTTAATTAGGTTGTGATCTAGGTTAACGAGTTAATGCTCAAATCAATTACCATAATAAGCACAAAACACTAGTAAAGAGTCAGGGGGTTGGAAGGGAACAAAACTAATTAAAATAATCAACTTGACTTTTGATGGGAACTGGCCTCATTGAGGCTTGATGACTGTAAGTACCATCCACAGCCTGGCTGTGGGTGTGTGTTGTGTTAGCAGGAACACTGGGAAAGCCACCGTGCAGGAAGGTGCATTTATGTCTCAGTTTGTTTCCTGTAATATTTTCATTTCCTTGCCTCGATTTCTTTATCAGGAACAGGGAAAAGAATATCCTTTAAGACTTTCTTGAAGAGCCTCAGGCAGCATCCAACCCAAGCGATGTCTCTGCTGTTTTGTAAGAGCAGCCTCAAGGCCAAGTTTAGATGTCAAGTATGGCCAAAGAACATCCACTCTGTTACCCTCAGAAGTATCTCTAGGGTGACTCTGAGGACACCCAGAGGGAAATTGCACATGGATTGGGCCAGGTGCCCTGTGGCTGGCATGGCCGTCAGTCCTGGCCTGGCCTTGATGTATTAGGGGATGTATTAGGCAAATACTAGCGCTCAGGGGGTTTCTGAGGTATGCCCCAGTGACAGCTGCTCTAACAGCTGGTAAATTTGAGTCACTGTGAAGATGTGTTGTAACATCTTGGTTTTCAGAGGGCTCCTGGTAGAGGATGGATTCAACTTTTTCACAGTCTTGAGAAATTATTCTGCATAATAGCTGGGATAACATCCATTAAGTTTTTATTAATGTGCTGCACTCTGACAGTCATTATAAAGCCAATGTGTGGTATTTTTAAGTACTAGTCTAAAAAACATTAACATATTTATAAGTAATGCCCTAATTTGAAGGGATACCGAGTTCCCTTAGATGAAAGCAGTTATTAATTACAATGCAAAAGGAAAAATCATTAGGGAATAGAATCAAACTTTCAATTACTGTCATTTTTATCTGGGAACATTAGTTGAGGGTTTTTTTTCTCCAACTATTATCATTGCTTCTATGAAATAATGTGATCTCTCATTTGCATATAAGAAAACATTTTCTATATTCACTCTGACTCTGAGCTGCCCTATTTGTATCAGTAAATTGAGCTGGAGACTGCCTGCTCATTTAAAAGTCTTTTCTTATGCAGAACAGCAGCACATTTTACCAGTCCCATGGTGAATATCTAGCATTATTTCTGGGTTTTATTTAACTTACTCTCTAATATTGGGCTCTGCATGAGTCTTAGCGGTGTGGCTGAGCAAAAAGCAAAGCGGTGTCTCTTGCTGTCTGCTGCACAGACATTTCCTTCAAGCATTTTGAAGTGCTCTCTCCACTTTTTTTTTCCAAATATTTTACTTTCAATTTCATTTTCAGCCACGAAATAAAGGTGCTTGAAACTGCAGGGAGTTTTCAGGTGCCAGGCTCAAATTCTGTATCACTTAAATGAATTTAAACAAATCAGACACCTCCAGACTTACTTCTTAGTGGGCTTAGTTTTCTTAATGATCTGCATACATTTTCTTCAGGTTTGGAGTTTAGTTTTGCTCTTTGCTTTTGTATTAAACAGGGCCACTCCATGATAGCCCCAATCAGCAGTTCCCAGGAAACCTGATCATTAGCTGTAAAGGACTGACCTAGTGATGTTTGTGTCCAGGCTCTGAATAGACGTGTTTACTTGTGACTGTGCTCTTCTGATAAATCATATGCAACCATGGTTTAAAAATCAAATAAACAAACAAAACCCCCAAATTCCCCCAAAACCCAAACTCATCTTTCAAAAACTTCTTGTGCATCCAGTACGAGATAATCCAACACAAATTCTTCATCTCCCAGATTTGCATGTTTATTGTTGAAAACAGTGGATAAATCAGCTGTATGCAAAAAAAAAAAAAAAAAAAAAAAAAAAAAAAAAAAAAAAAAAATCACAGAAATAAGAATAATCATCATTTCATTAGTGGTCTTAACCAGGGGAAAACAAAAAAACAAAAAAACAAAAAAAAAAAAGGAAAACAAGCCAGTTATCCATCTTGCTTGTGCAGGGAGTCAAGAATTCCCTGAAACTGGTAGTGGGAAAATGGCTGTCCTAACTCTGAAATCTCAGTGTCCACCAGGACTAGAGTGTCCCTCAAAGACTGCTTCCCRTGAGACTTAGAGCTACATTCCTCACTGCAAAATAGATCCCTCGGGTAGATCAGTTTGATCTCATACCTCCAATATTAGCTTCTGGGTCTTCTGATGCACTTCTCACATAAATATATTTATGGGCCTTAACAGATGTAGAAGAAGGGTGCCCACTTGCTGAGGAGCTCTCCTCAGACTCATGGGGAGTAGATACTCAGAACCCTGCAGGAAAGGATAAAAAAATGAACCTATGAACCACTRTTCATGATTCTCCCATAGAACGGATGACCTGCCTTAAGCTTTCTTTTTCTGAAATAATTTTGAAGAGCTGGGTATACTGCTTTGGGCAAATGATGTTTAATGGGAAAAAAAAATTACACTGGTCAGCCAAAACAACCTGATAGACTAGGAGGGGGGAAGGGAAATAGGTCAGAATGCTTCCCTCTGTCAGTTTTGAAAGAAAGCATTTTTTTTCCCCATTTGAGATGTGTTTACAGATGAAATACTTTAATTCCAAGTCATTTTCAAATTTTAAAGCAGAAAAATGCCTAAATATTTCATTTCACCCTAGACATTTTTTGTATTTTTTGTTCTTGATGCAAATTTAAAAATATGTATATATAGACATACACACACACATATGTACATATAATGTTTCAGATCACTGCAAAGACACTTTATTGCTATTTTTTCCAACACTCTGCACTGATTAAAAATAATTCCAGCATTCAAAGAGTCCTCTTTGTTAGTCTCATTATATGGGTGAAGTGAGTTGCCTCAGACCATGTGATAAATGAGAACAAAATAACAAATTTAGATAGCACCTCTGAAGGTAAGTCTTACGCTATAAACCAGGGACCATCCTGCCTTTCTTTCAGAAACCTTTCTTTCTGGAGCTATCTCTTGATCTCTAAGCTCGGAGTTTAGCTGTTAGTCCTCCCCATTACCGTTTCATACTGATGACCTTAAAATAAGTTCAACCAGGTGGTACCCAGAATTGTTATGACCTTGAAAAAAATGTTCTTTGACCCAATAGTAAAAGAAAATGAAATATCAGATATATGTATATAAGAGAAATTTCAGAGAGGAAATAACTTCTGTCAGTGTTTGGAGGAGGTGATGCAAGAGGAACAAGCAGGTTTCCATGGGTATGTTGCTCCATGTCCACATCCATGTTCTCTGACAATCAGGGYTCCCTTGGACCAGTGATGGTCCCATGGCATCACCCCACAGGTCTTAGAATATCACTATGTTGCCATTCTGTGGGATCTAGGCCACAGACTTGATGTATAACCAAGGCAAACTTGGTTGCTTTCTCTACATGCCTTTCTCTTGCCTTTCAACTCAGACTCAGTCGCTCTTCTTCCTCCTGCTGYTCTTCTTGGGAGACAGTTCCAAGGTTTTATTCCTTTGATGGCTGAAAACTTCCTTCAGTTTTCCAATCTRAATTTATTCATGGCTAATTTATACTTTTTGTTCTTRTGCCAAGTTTGTCTGTTAGATCTTCTCCCTCCCCAGCATTTTCCCTGATCACATTTATTTATAGAAATAAATCCTTTTTTTCCTTTATTTTTTTTTCCACAGAAGCTTCTATGTCCTTACTTATTCTTCCAAAACTCGACTTTTTGGACAGCTTTCCAGCCTTCCTCTCTGGCCATGTTTTAAAGTTTTGGACCTCATCTCTCCTTGTCATTCTGAGGTTCAACTTGTATAATCCTAGGTCAAGAAGGAATATGTCAGAAGCTTGTTTTTCTTGATGAGACTTAGAAGTGCCTTTCAATTGTCTGTAAGCCCTGTGTTTTCCTTGTCAGTTTAATATGCTTAGTAATAATACCTACCACTTTCATATGTCACACTCTACATTCTTTAGTCAACTACACATTGACTGACAAAGCAACACAGAGAAATTGAATTTAACGAGAAAGGAGAAATGTTGCTTTCTTAAATAACCTTTGCCTCCTCCAGGTACTTCTGCAGGTCGCAGGATTAGAATGCCTTGGTGACTCACAGATATCCTGCATGGCAATTATTAGTCTGTGGAGCTCAAAGCAATTACTGAAACCTTAAACAAACCTTTTTTGCGTGTAGAAACCTCAATCACATTATTAGAATCTTACCAGTGAATCAGTAGTRCAAGACTGCTAGAATCTCTGCTGAGGGATTCACAGTAGGGCTGATAAAAACGCCATTTACTTCAAGTGGGAAAAGTATATATAAATATTTTAATATAATTTAGTTATATATTTTCGTTGATATTTTACAGACAAGTGTGGGTAATATATTGTAACAATATAATASAAGTTTCTGTGAAAAGTGTATTTTTGGATGAAAATGTTGGGGGGATTTGTTTTGTGACTTGAAAAATATTTCAGGTTTTCAAAATATAAAATCTACTAGGAGGATGTTTCAAGGGGAATTCAATTGCTCATGAGAAATGTTTGTTCCTTTTGAAAATATGATTTCCCTTCAAAAACAATTTTTGGCAAACACTATTCAGATGTCTCCATCTGAAAGAAAAGTGAAACAAGGCTCGGGCTGGGGAACTGTGGCCGATGCCAAGCACACTGCAATCTACAGGAGTGTTTCTCTTTAAAGCAAGATTAGAATGAACTCTCTTCGGTGTTTAATTTTAAAACTGCATCAGCTGGACATGTAAAATGGAGCTACAGCTCTGGAACATCCCTGGCTACACACGGTATCCTCTCAGACTGGCATTCCTGGGGCAGGGACCGTGTTCTGCTCGGTTCGGGAAGTGCAAGGGCCCTGTGTACTTTGGCCTTTCACTGGAAATGCAGAACGAGGGGAGAGTTTAGGAGCCAGAGAGAATCTGAGCTGAGAACATGAGAGCTGCCAGCACCGGAGCAGGAGATGGGGTCCTGGGTGCAGAGGAGCTGGGCACAGGGGTGGGGGAGGTTCGCTCATGTCCCTCCCATGTTTTCCGTGATGGAAAACCAAACAGTACACTGAGAGTGAAGTGAAGAAAGAGTGCCACGGAGTGAGTCACAGGCAGGGCTGAGAGCAGATCCCAGTTCTCTTTCCTCCCTATTAACCCAGCCAATGCAGACTTACACTGAATGTGGTTACACTATTCACCATGCCTGCTTGAGTACGAAATACACAATAGAGGTCACAGGCTGCACATAAGATCAGAGTGAGTGAGGTACTTGCTAGAAGTTCCCTATTTTTTTCTTTTTAGAAAAGCTTATACAGCCAGTGAAGAGTTTTCCATGGCATTATAATGGGCTAACCATGCAGGATGCAAAATGGCACACAGATAAGCAGCCTTAATTACTACTTACCTTGTAAATGTCRTATTTTGTCAAACAGGAATTAAAATGTATCATTCTGGCTAAGCTAGAGGAATACTGTAATGCTCAACTAATTAGAAAAAAAAAAAGTCATCTCTCACCCTCCTGTGGTATTTGATTGCTTTTTTATGAAGGCTTGAGGTATCACATCATTTTCAGATGATGTAATTAACATGACCTATTTGKTAGATCCATATTAATGTTTCTTTGTGATAGATTTACAGTAAAGCTTCAATATTAACGACTTCAGAACAGGATTTATTATGATCTTGTTTCTTTCCATTCATCACTTCTTTCTTCTCATCTAGAAGTGAGTCAGGACCCCAGGGCACTTTTGTTGTGTCTCCTATGTAATCTATGTACTGCTCTGGAAAAAACTTATGGGTTTGACCTCTTTGTTTCTCAATACACTGTATTGCAAAATGGATGCAGAGATAAACCCTTTAGAGTTTCATAAGGCTTACGTAATTCATCTGAAAGCACCGAGAACTAGAGATGAAACAGGCAAGTGAAAGGTTGTAGGCTGTTCAGCGAGTGCGTATTGTTATTCATGGTCATCCTTCTTCTTGCAGTTCCAGTCCCAAACCCGATGCATTTAGTGGAAAAGCTCCCACTGACTGCAATCAGCCTTAGTTTATTTGGAGAATTTCAAAGGCATGGAGTACGCTTAGGCACCTGGAAGCCATTGAGGGCAATGAAAGGTTATTTGTTAATATCGATTTGTACCTTAGAAAAACTCTAAAATCTCCAAACTAAGCATTTTTTCAGCAGTAAGTTTCTTCAGACTAGAATGGGTTTAGAGAGAATTCTATACTAGAATTAAAGCATKTATGTGTGTGTATWTATACACACACATATATATGTATACATATTTTCCCCAAAACAATTACAGGGAGAGCTGCAGCCAGATTTCTACACCTACTGTCATTTGAAAGATTAGAAGTCAGTTCCGAGCCCCCTGCCTAGTTTATCGTATTGATTGCCAAGGGTTGAACATCCTTAATGTATTAAATAAAAGAATGTACAAAATGAACCAGTGATTTTAATTTCTGTTGAGATTTGAGATAATAACCAAAGTTTATCAACCCAGAGATAATACTGATGGAGTTAATATCACACATCAATAGCTATGGCTGGATCTTTCAAAGGAAATAGAGAAGTATACTTAATATTTTGATGCCTCAGTAGGAGCTTAGCTTTCCTGAAAACCTGCTAACTGCAAATGTGCTTTGCTTACTCCACTGGGAACCTGTCTTTATATGCAGGATTACCCACTGCTTCCCACTAGCACAGTCTAGCAAGCAGGAAAAGAAGTGATTGCTTCAAGTGGTGCCAAAAGCCAAACTCCTTTCTGACTGTCTGAATGCAGCCAGGAGAAATGCTAGAGAAAGCAAACTGTGCAGCATGCAACACATTTCAGGAGCAGAAAGTGTTCTTTGCAGTGTTTGTATAGGTCATTCCTGGCATCAGAATAATGCTCTTGTGGTAGACAGAGCTATTTTTCCAGTGCAGAGTGTTCCTGTGTGTTATGCATGTGGAATTAGTACTCTTTTTCTGTCATTGGACATAGGAGATTTATCTAGGAGAGAAGGTGGCCCTGAAACACCGTCCCTGCAGTAATTAATTGGCTACTGCTGTAAAGCACAGCAGCAACRTTTTGAGAGACATTATCCGCTGTCCTGCTTGAATTAAGAATTCATAAGGGTACAAATCATTTCACAGGCTTTGTTTTGCTTTAAGTTATACAGTATACAAATTATCTGAGGAGAGAAGCTGATTAATGACACAGAAAAAGAGAGCCCAGAAGATAATACATCTCGCTTTCTATCTAATCTCTTTTACCTTCCCATCTACCAGCCTRCCTGCAGGACAGTGCAGTGTATAGCAAAACAAATGCTCAAACTCCTGCCCCAGGCCCCTTTTCTGTTTCTCAGTCTCACTAGGGTTATAATAAATATGCACTTTTATAAAAAGCTTTAAGTTCTGAGGCCAGGGGAAACCAACTGTCATCCTCAGCAGGAACTCTACTATGTTCAGCACTTGCATCGTGGCAGCAGTCTGCTTTACCATGTCCTAATCACCTCCCGTTTGGACCACATATCCACTGCATTGTCAAGTAGTCACTAGGAAGATGAATGTGATTAGCTTATCCTTATCTTACAATTAATTACATAACTAGATTTCTCCTTTGTACCCCCTTTCAAGACTTCAGAGCCTCTATCAGCTTTCCCAAGCATGACAACAGGGGTTGGTGTGGGCTGGAATAGTGGATGGGACAGAAATGGAACCAGAGTGGGACATGAATTTGCCATGAATGTGCTAGATTCTTCATTTAAGTGCTTACAAGGCCAGATTTGCCTTGACAGCCTTGTTAGACAGACTGGGACATGGTCTGTGTCCTCCAGAGAGGCCAAGCAYGGATTAATCTAAATGTCAACTGCACTGCTCCAAATCTGTCATTGCTCCTTGCAGTGAACCCCTAGAGAGTGGCAATGTGAACAAACGTGGCCAGAGGCTTGCACAGGTATATGCTCAAAATACAGCCTAAAGGCCTTTTGGATGCACATTGTTACATTCAAGAGGAGAATCTTTAGATGTTGTGTGACTTAGAGCTGCTTGGGTAGTTTCTTCTTTGGCTGCAGCTAAGAATGACTGCCACAATCACTGCCACTGTATCCACATCTAAGCCAGACTGCAGAGTCTTTGGAAGCTGGTAGCGTGGCACTCAGGCTAGCTCAGCAATCGGAAGCCATACCTGTGGATTAGGTTAGTTATAGCCTCTATTTCTGTGGCTAGTGCTTTCCATACAGTGTCCATCAGGAGACCGTGCAGATTTCAGGGCACTGTCATTCTTGAACAGTCATGAAGTTGCTAAGCCAGTCTTGTTACCAGCCTGCAAGGAAGAAATGCCAGCTGTGACCATATAAACAAAAGCCAGAGAGAGCAGAAAATGTGCTTGGCAGAATTGCTGCAGCTCTGCTAGTTGCACCACTCTCTGGCACTGGCTTTAGCGTTAACATTCCGACTGGTAGAGCAATAACTGTTTTAAACAGAGGGATGTGCCATATAGCATCCTTGGACTAYGAGAGAGGGGTAGAGCCTGACTGGGAGAGGACAATTTTATGCTAAATAACATCAATTTGTCAAAATCAAACTATTTCTCAGGATTTTTTYTTCTTTTTTTGCTAGAGAAGCCTTTCAAGTATGGGAACAAAAAGTTTTGATGTACATGTTACAAGTAATTCCAAATTGGAATTAAAACAAATTCCAAAATGATGGAATAATATGTTAAATGGAAATTCCAGAGCAGTACTATTTCCACAATAGCTGTCACCCTTCGTTTAGCACATAGAGCTGGGGAAATAAATTTGACCACTACCAATCAATCCCACAGTTTAACAGGTTCCTCGGCCATCTGAACTGTTTAAGACCAGGTTGAACAGATGTGTCAAGATTAACAGAGGTAAGGTCAATGCCTCCTGGCAGGAGATTGAACTAGATAACCTCTTGAGAGYAACCCCAGACGTTTCTATGAGTAGTCAGCAATGACTTAGCCTATAGCAGCATGGGCCACTGAATTAAGATCAATGATTATAGCAGCCTTCATTTCATGATGGTCTTGCATGCCATGACCCAGTCTGGCTTGGTTTATTTGATGACGATCAGTAGGATTACAGAGCACGATGTGCTCTGGCTACAGAATGATTTATGGACCATCAACTCAAGTTAAATTAAGCTCACAAAATGAGCTTTTCAATGGTAAAGAAGCAGAGCTGCAGGGACTGGAATTAGACTAGACTTAAAGCATCAAGGGAAGAGGCACGCTGAATAAAAGCTTATTTGAAGAACCTAAAATGAAATCAAAACATACCTCTTCCCTGAGCCACCACAGGGAGCTGAACTGGAGTCTCTGACCCACAAAATACAAATGTAATTTACCACCACTCCAGCTACCTGGAGAGCACAGAATTGGGGGTATCAGTACAAAGTAAGAAATCAAAGCAATAAATCTCATAACAAACRAGAGTTTCAAGAATGATTGATTCTGCAAGGGCAACAAACAGCACAGTGGCTGTGACAGACAACAGAGCACAACACTTTCACCATTTATTTCTGYAGAGCATCCTTACCACATATAAGGACCATGTGGAAGCTAATGAAGAAAAAAATACTAATAAAAAAGAAAGAGTCTCAATAGAGGCCATGATTTCATATCTTCAGAGAAGCTAGCAAACCTAGGTGAGGTATGGGGCAGAAGCTGGACCTAAATGTAGAGAGATGTGGGGCTCTGACAGAATAAAAAAGATTCTGACAGATTAAAAAAGAGGAAGAGGAAGGATCATCCAAGATGCTCCAACAGCCCTGAGACAGACAGTGCCAAGCTACAATAAAGCTGRAGAGGGAAAACCCAGGAAGACAGGAGCATGCTAGGAAGAGAAGGAAAACAGCAAATGGTGCTTAGAGGCATGATGGGCAATTAGTTGTTAATATACTTACTGGGCAGCATCAGCAGGTCATAAAGATACTAAGAGAAACTTCTTTAAAGATTATGGCAGAAAAATGAGTTCAAAGTCCCATGCTATTACTGAACATCAGAAGGAAAAGTTCCTCTGTGTATCAGTGCTCAGTTCACTATTCTTACGAACTGTAAGAATATAATAAAGGCTCTTCAGATCTTGCAGTGACCACAGAACTACACATTATTCATCAGGCTTTTGGGGGGATGAATATAATTAAGAGTAAACAAATTACATCCTCTCCAATCTAATGGGGAAAGGGTAGCTTATATTCTTCACATAGGGTGACTCAATTAACCAACTGAAAGAAATCAAAAAAGAGAAAAGAAAAATTAAAAGTGATCTTTGCTTGAGACAGTAACTGAAAGACMACAAGGGAAGCTGAAGTCAAATAATAGCTCTCTGATTTAAAATTAAAACAATTGATCAGCTGGCCTTCATAGAAAACAAGTAGGTCTGCAATATAAAACTGCAATCCATTTTTTAGACCAGGCTAAAATCAAATATCTAAGGTCTTTTATGACTCCCGTGAATATTTTCTATTGTTGAGTGAATTGCATTCTTTAGTACAAGGACATCTGAAAAATAAAAGTCATTTTAAAAAGGAATCTCTAATTTTATTATTTATTTATCTATTTATTTATTTATTTTAATGTGTGAATAGGAGGTTCCAGAGGTGGGCAAACAGCATACTCAGAAATGGGCAACAGTATCTTTATAGAAAGGGGTGCTTTTTCAATTAGGTTTTAATGAGGCGATTCAATTCAATTCAATTAAAATTAAAGGAACCACATCGCCTGTGATCTAGGTGGGGGAAGCCTCTGGCCTCAGCTTTCACCATTATCAGCCACTCATTTTCTGTTTGAGCCTTGATGATAGAAATAAAATTCTTCTTGCCTTATCATTTCATTCCTGAGATTGAAATATTCCAACTCGGTGCTATCAGGCTGCTAGCATAGCATCTGATCCTCGGATCCCACTTATGCCTGTCTTTCTTTCAACTTGAAGTGTCTAAGCACGATCCTTTGCAAATGCCTCCGTTGCAAAGGACAGCTGACCCCGTCTGTTGTTCCCGCAAAACATAAACATACAAAGACTCTTCCTAGATGTGCAGCCTATTGGGGATATGGCACCAAAATGTCTTTTACACTGAACAGCAAAAGGAAACCTCAGGCCCAGGTTTGTGTTTAGTAATATAAAGGGCAGCAGTGTGTATCTGCAGAGCATTTGGATGAAGCCATATAACAAGGAATTAATGACCCAGAACCCAGGCTTATTACAATGTCCCGCCTTGGCTATTTCCCTGTGCAATTTCCCAGTTGTATTTAATCTCTTTTTAGAAACTGATGCATCCCTGAAGTCTCCACTTTTAAGCAGAGTGTGTGTTGTGGTTCTTCACTGGGCTTCCAGGAGAGCAGGTGCTGCTTGTAAATCGGCTTCTCCCTGGATGTGGTTGTTGCACAGTTTCGACAGGACTAGGGTTTCATCTGGGTTAGGGTTTCCACTCACTGGCAAGCAATCTGATGCTCACAAAGTTGGAAATGTTTTGGGTTTTACAGTATGTTTCATTTCCCGTTCAAGATTTTTCTTTAATTGATAATTGAGACACATTCCATAATGAGCTAATTCTCAATAAAAATATAAAGGATATCTCTGCAACAGCAGTTCTAAAATGAAAGTAAATAATACAGTAGGTTAAGGCATCACTACACTRTCAAAGTCTCAGGTGTTTACCTGTAGAGTGTATTTGATCCATATTAACTCTTTTGCTTTGATAAATTCAGTAACTAAGTCAAGTCTCTCACTAGAAATGTGTCTTTCAAACCACGTAGTGCTCTCAGAGCAAGTGACATTGCTGCATGCATTGGCCCAGTCTGATACATTTCCCTTGCCCAGACACCAGCAGCTGCATTACTGGTATGCTCTAGTGTGTGCCATTGAATCCCCTTTGCCAAGGAAGTAATAGAGCAGGATGTAAAACTACTGTTTTCCTTCCAACTCAGTGTGCAAATGGAGCTCCTTTTTATTTCAACAAGCTTTTCTGTGTGTCTCTCATGTGTCTCTTCTGCTATCAAGGGAACTCCCAAGACATTCAGCAGATCGTCTGATTCTGGTAATTTTTGGCATATAWATTTGATTTATGAGGAGAATAAACTGTTTTGAGATCTTGAATGTGAAGGGAATGGATTTGTTTACCCAAAACTATCTAGTCTTACTAGAACTTGCCTAAATAGGAAGATGATATTATACTGCAACTTTTAAACATCTGTGACCTAGAGAGATTTGTAGAAATGCTGAGTTCAGATTTGATTGACTATTAAGACCAAATGCCATCTTGCCACCACCAAATCATAAAGAAGGAATCTAAGTCCAATCCGTACCTGTGCTAGGTAGAGTGTAGAGATCTGCATGCATGTAGGAACTCCTCACACTGAGTGTTCAGGTGTCTACCTCCTGCCCACTTAAATCACAGTTCAGTCTGTGTGTACAGAGAGAAGTACGCAGCCAGTGTGGAGCTCAGCAGGCTATAGGAAGATATTCAAAGTGTGTCATGGTTGGTTACACTATGTTTCACTGCTTCCATAAGGAGGTGAGTGTATATTTTCTCAGTGGAGACTTGGGAGTTACTGTCTTCCTTCCAGACAGTTTTCTCTATTCTTCCTTTGGACTTCTGTAAACCAAATGTTCTTTGCAGGGTGTGGAAGTTAAATAAATAAACCACCAAATGCCTGGATTTCTAGATTGGAAACGTTTACATGAAATAAGTCAAAACCCTACTGTGGTTGTAGGCTGACATACACAACATGACAGAGAGCTGAACTTACAGCAAACTCGCATATTCTTGAACCTTCAGGCAATGTCCTTCTAAACAACTAACACTGACAGAATTTGGGCAACAGTTTTCTATGGTCTGTCCTGTAAAAGTACTCAGTTATGTGTGGCCCTCTCAGAAAGTGTCACATGCATGCACACATTTGTGAAGTCTAGAAACACAGACAGATTAGTTACACTCAAACATTGGTATTGGCAAAAGTAACACACTGTATAAATATAGTGGTAAGAATTTATTACAGTTAATATTTCAACAGTCTAAATACAGAAGTAATAGAGAAAAGTGTCATTAGAAAAATGGTTAAAACTTACGCAGAAGTTCCCTMGTATCTACCTCTGTCATCTGTGGTTGTGCTCACTTTTTCCATACCTTTCTGAATCCTAAAGTCAACAGTGCCAGTCTTCCTCAAGAAAGTGGGAAGGCGAGGTTACAAGAATTTATTAGCACTCTGACTTTCTCCGGGAGGTGTTCAGTGGCGGTTTCATGGTGGCATTACCTCCCTCCTTCGTTTGACCGTAGTTTTATACATTTTTATACATTTTCACATCACAATTGTCTTCCTCCCCCTCATCGCCCAACTAAAGTTTGCCTGTTGCCCAGCAACCTCCCCCAGCAATGGTAACACAAAAGGCTGTGTTTTTGTTCACCAGGGACTACCTGGCTTTGTCAGGTCTTCACTACAGACTGTGCTCCCAGAGCTGAGCTAACCCAGAGTAGATGATAATGACTGCACTGGTGTCACAGAAAAAGCCAAAGTCAGCTACYAGTTAGGAAGAGCTGACTGATTAGTCTACCTGGTAAAAGGATTGGTGTCCTTACCTAGTATTAAGCATAAGTGGGCTCCAAACCTGTGTGGATGGCTTTCTTCAGAGTTTTGTCAAATGGTGCATGTTCCCCTGAGCATTACTAGAACTGAACATACCTGAAACCACTTTTGGGTGCATCCAGTCAGCGGTCTACAAGCCACTGCAGTCAAGCAGGATAAAATGAGCTTGGAGAATTGGGATACAGGTAGCAATAAGTTGAAGGAGCTGCAATTTGAGAAGGGATTGTCTTGTAAAAGAGAATTGAGAGGTGTAGGGAAATTGTGGCTACTTCATTCAATGAACCAATTCTGCCTGTCCATAGGAAAACCTAAGTACTTTTGTCTCATGGACTGCATCAATGTCAGGGTATAAAGGCATTTCCAGCAGAAGCTCATTTGCTACTTATACCTCTCAGTGCTTGCTGTTCCCTTATGTTTGCTGAAATCACAGACCAAAGCACAGAATTTGATCTCTCCCCCCACTCCCCCACACACAAACAAAATGGAACTTGACAGACCRAGCTTGTACGAGAACAGGGGTGTTCCTGAGGCATATCATCCTAATGAAAAAAATTACTGTGAGAAAGGGATTCATGACGGTTAGATACTTTATTCCTGGAATAAAGTCTTGAAAAAAWTTTGAATGTTGATCTATTGTTCGTTAATTATTTCATTGAATTATTCTGCATTCCTCTTGCACTGCAGTATCRTACTGAAACCCCAGGCAACTCAACAGACAATGAAAGCTTCTCTAAGGAGGACTGTAGTAGATGAAAGAGATTTAAATAAGGCTTATATGCCCAAAGTACAATTTACAGATGAGCTGGCTCGTGCAGACCAGCTGTAAAGTCTAGGTGACCTCCTGATGTCAGAGAGAACAATCCATCTAGC
Source organism: Rhea americana (assembly GCF_003343005.1). Lineage (NCBI taxonomy): Eukaryota > Metazoa > Chordata > Aves > Rheiformes > Rheidae > Rhea > Rhea americana. The sequence goes on along the minus strand of NW_028186367.1, from coordinate 803,822 downwards.
AAGGTTAAAGGACTGGATTTAGATTAATTCAAGAGCTTGTCCAATAAGATAAAGCAGTGTAGTGAAGGTAAATATTTGCAGCTTTGTTTGCTGTGAGATTTATGTAATTGGTTTGAATTCCTTCACATCTTCCAGCCTCTTCATAAACACTGCACACTGTTAAATGCTGCAATAATGAAGGCATTTTGTCTTCATCATACTGGAGGGCAAGAAACAGGGGAGAGCTATTCTTGCAAAATATTAGCCCAGTTTTAGATCCCAGAGGATCTATTAATTTAGGTTAGAGTCTCAGCATCTAAGCAAGACTTGGGCTTGGTAAGTGTGTGAAGCTTGCCTTAGCTCCCTTCTGTCTCCTGGGCTCTTCACCCACTTCCACCGTATTTCGGCAGCACAGAACCTGGCCACAGAATAACCCAGAAGACTAAGAATTTATCTGAATCACCTCCCAGAGGGCTTCCAAGTAAGGTTTTAGAGCACTAGGAAAATTCCACAGCTCTGTTATATGGCATCATTGCTGTGAGTTACTAAACTCAGAAATTCTGAATGTTAGCTGTCAGATGAAAAATAGGGTAACTGATCTTAATGAAGTGAAGTAGGAGATAAGATGGAAAGGGGAAGGGGGAGTTTGGTTCTACTTTAGTTCTAGCGACTGACACAGGTCTTTCTCTTACATGATATGAGAGAGGACAACACAGCTTCTGTGGTAGAAACTGAAGATAAGCTCAGAATCCTCCAAGACAGCTATTACTTGTTGCTAACTATCTCCCTCCTAACAGCCAAAGAATCACAGAATCATCAAATTGCCRAGGTTGGAAGGGACCTACAGAGATCATCTCATCCAAATCTACCTGCTCAAGCAGGGTCAGCTGGAGTAGGTTGTTCATGTCCAGTAAGATTTTGAATATCTCCTAGGATCGAGATTCCACTACCTTTCTGGGCAAGCTGTTCTGCTGTTTGACTACCATCACAGAAAAAAAGATTTTTCATATGTTTAAATGGAATTTCCTTTATTTCAACTTGTGTCCAWTGCCTCTTGTCCTGCCCTGCTGASCATCACTGAATAGGCACCACTGAGAAGAGCCTGRCTCTGTTTTCTTTACTGCACTCTRCCAGGTCAATGCTGAGTCTCTGCAACCAAAGGAAACCACTCTCTTTCTTTAGCTAGGGCATTCCAGTGCCARTTACATCTACTGCAGGCAGATACAGGCTTCAGCTCTGATATTCAGAAAGTTTGGCTTTTCATCCCTACCGTCTTCTTCCAGCATCACCCATTAGAAACACAGATGGAAAATGACAAATTAAATAGAAAACAGCTCATTTTAGCTATGCAAGCTGCTGGCAGAAGTTTGGTGTTCAGAAAGYGAGGCCCAGTATCAAAAGTATAACTGGCTTCTCATCACATGGCCAAAMTACTGTCTGTATGGGGTATTGATARACACGAGTCCCAGATTGGCAGTTACTGGAAGCTCTTAGCCTCTCAGTGATCAGAAAAGAGAATCTGTACCAAAATATGCAAAAACAACTAAAATACGCATGTCTCCAAAGTAGAACAGGCTAGCCACTAGAACCTGYTCATATTTCTTCAGCCCATCATGACAGTTGCTAATTATTTCCTTCTTGTTTCTTTATAACCATCCATTTAATGGCTATGACAGTKCTCAGAGACTTCTAAGCACTTTGGGGGCTGTTTTAAATATCTACTGCCTGTCTCTCTGCTCTTTGATTTACATTCCAACCTGGAGACATTCATTAGTGGGATGCTCCACTGAAATTCATACACATATTCTATCATTATTGTTATCAAAATGACACTGATTACACTGGTTTGTACAACAACACTGATGCATGGCTTGATGAGCTCTTAGACAAGTCCCAGTTTCAGATATTGATGAGGTGGCTTTGTCTTAACTATTGAAAAATATGAAAAGTTGTTCCTTGCAAATACCCTATACAGTCATAGGGATAATTTATACCACACAGCAAACTATAATGTGAAAAAGTAGGTCTGTAATTTTCTTCTACCATTAGTGTGTGTTAGAGCCACAGATTAGGGGATGTGAGAAACCTGCAAAGATGGAGAGCATATTACCACGTGATAGGAGTTTCAGAGAGGTGGAAGAGTGCTATGGGCCAAGGCTGGTGGAAATATTTGTGCAGAAAAGAAGAATCAGTATTTGATGACACTATCAAGTATTTTCATATATATTTTTTTTCAATAGTATCAGGCTTTCTTGTGCTACAGCTGCCTGGATTTTACCATTCCCAGTTCCAGGCTGGCTGAGAGATCTTAGCACATGAAAGGAGTCTGTTAGCCCAGTGGTGACTAGATGAGATAATTTAGTGACCAAAATGAAACACCAGACAGATAACATCATTGTTAGTAGTTTGTACTGCTGTGCCTGCTTGTGACAATGCAGGAGAGGAGAGCTGATGATCTGCCAAGAAGCACTGCTACCATCTCCCAGCATTGTATCTGGTCCCTATAAGCACTCAGTGCATGATGATWATGAGTTGTTCTGGATCCTGCTCGTATTGACTTGGCACTTCAGCTCTTACTTTAGCTCTGAAAGTCTCMCTTCAACTCATAAGTTGATGTTAAGACACAATCATCACATTACTATTTCTACAAGCTTACCRTAGGTGACTGCCTCTTGATTGTAATGTGCACCACATATACTCCAGAATGTGAGCATAAGGTAATTTCAGTTTTGTGATATCTATATAGAAACTACCATCAAATTTAGTTTCATTGCTGTCAGCACAAACCACCCATCCAGAGACCTGAGCTGTCCTGAAGTATTACAGAAAGCATTTCCCTTTTTTGTAAAGTCACTGTATACCCCACTTCCTAGGAACATAAGAGTGATTCTACTTGGTCAGAAATCTACTGTAGACCTATCTAGGCCCATTCAGTCCTTTATCACATCTTTAGTAGAAGAGGAGGAGGAAAAAAAGAAATTCAAGAATCATGAAACACCAAATGATCTGTGGACCACTCACACTTCTGGGATAATTCCTCAACTGGGATCACATCCTCAGGTGGTGCAGGGTCAACAACATTCCTTAYCCACACTGCATCTTGAGCTTAGGCAGCGCGGAATTCATTAGGTTCATCGCGGTGTGATAAACAGCCTGGCCTCTAATGTKGGAAATGAGTGTTTGAAAGAGAAGAGATTCAAAGAACAGCATAAAGCRTCTATTTGTTTCTCAGTCTCACACTCAGGAGCTGTTCCATTATGTCAGTATTTCTCAAAGGACAAGTCAAGTGAACATTTACAATGCTCASCTGCTGTCTGCAAACTCCACTTTGCTGGCCAGTTTGGAGAAAACCTCTTTTTCTCTCCTCTTCACAATCTCCATCAGAACCTTTTTGCTCTTTTGTCTGGCATAGAGGCAACTTAGTGAATTGTTTGGCAAAGCAGTATTCCAAATAGGCTCCATGAGTTCTGGGGAACAGGATCTGMATTCACAAGAGAAGCATTCCAGCACTTCCAGAAGCTCAGGTGGAGGAAAATGCTTCTGCCTCAGRGCTAAGGAGGCACAGTGTGTGTGTGCTAGTACCTGCAGCATTAACATACAGTAATTTTTCAAAAGKATTCCTCCTGTCTCAGTGGGCTGAGCCATTCTGGCTCCAGAAAAGAAAGCAATCTAGAAACCTGGRCATCTCTGATCACACTCACTGTTCGATCTGCCAGGGGATTCACTTAGACCTTAGCTGAAGACATAGCTGAGAAAGAGAGAATCAGCACATGGCTGCAAAGTAGCAGATGCAGTGTCAGTATATATATGACATGTGTGGCACAAGTACACAAAGCTTTAAATGGTATGTCCAGCAAGTCATTTATCTCAGCATATCCTGTTCTGCACAGCCCTGTAAGAAATTCCAGGGCTTGCCCACAGGGATAGTAGCTGTCCGAAACCCTGGCCACAGGGAAATACAAGGAAGRTGTCCGCACTTACTTACCTGGTCCTGAGTCTTCAAAGCTATAAGAAGACATTTATGCTTATGATAGGATATAGTTCCTCTTCATAGCAAGGAAAAGCTGTTAYGTTAAATCTTGCACATGCAGGATTTTCTGAAGGGGAAATCCTGGCCGTTTGCAAATCACCAGTGGTGGTAGAAGAGACCAGGATTTTATCTGGGAGGAAGGTCAATTCAGTTCTAGCTGCAGTTTCTACCCAGCAGTATAGATGACCAGAGCTCCTGGCTTACCATAGTCAGAACATCTATTGCAGGCACTGMAATTGCATCCATTGCAGGCTGCAGTAGCTGTTGGAGGTCAGAGCTGGTGCCAGGGGGTAGGTCCTGGAGGCCATCTCAGAGTGAGAAAGCTGACAAAATTTGAGGTCTCAAGGGAGAAGATGAAGAATTCTAGCTCTTTGTCCCTCCTGACCCTTCTGACAGTTTGCAGCCATCTGCACTAGTGCAGTATGCTGGATACAGACACAACGCCATTCCTGTGCCTACATCTATTCACACTTAACTGGTATTGTTAGCAGCTTCATCCTCTACCATCATCTGAATTAAGGGACTGCTTTTCCCAMCACCTTCCTTCTCTGGGTATTTTCTTCCTGGTTGAAGGCAATTTTAAAATAGCTCCACCCCGTGGGGGCGATTTCCACTGGAAATCARGAGGTTCCTCAAATTCTTGCTTTCTTACTTAAGCTCCTTCCCCTCATTTTGCCAGTTTTCTCATTTTCAGGGGTTCTCCCTGTTCTGAATACACACATGAAAGCACATTTCTGGATAGAGTTTCTCTTGTCTTGCTCAGTACCCACATTTCTCCCTTTAACKGAAACACTGGGGATTTAGTAGGAGATTCAGCAAAGTTAACACAAGTATCTAGAAAAACATTTAATTCATTCTTCTGTAGCTGAAGTCCCTTTAATCTCACAAAGCGATGACACTTTTCTTTCTAAAGGGAAAYCAGCATATGATCTATTTAGTAATATCTTTATCATTCTTTAATTGCTGCTTTTGTTTTTAAACAAAAAAATAAGCATGAAAGGAAATGAAGAAAAGTATATATTTATATAAAAGTAATTCAAATACATGAATGAAAGGAAATGAACCAATTTAACAGGCAGGAAAGGTTAAAGATGATTACATGCCTTATAATCTATGCAATCTCTTTGCAGCACTGCTTATTCTAGTCTATGGTTAGTGCAACATAAATAGTCCCATATTTTAGACCTTTCCTTTTAAATCACTAAAAAAGGTATTTTAACATATTATGATGGTATTTAAGGAAATAGATCGGTGCCAGGGAACAGCACACACCTGGCCTTTTGTGCATGCTGTACAGAAATGCCCCCAAATGTTTCTGAGACCTAGAGAACAGCAGGTTGAAATGYAGACCCCTGCCAGCAAAGTCATTGTGTTCCTCCTCATATCATTTTGTCCTCAGCAAAACCGAAACTGCTATGAAACTAGAATGCCTCATTAATGAAGCACAGATCAGAAAAATACCTGTGTGTATCCTCTCCAAATGCACACAGACATCTAAGCTTGGAAGGGACTTGTGTAGGGGAATTACTACAGTCAGTGTAACACTGAGGGGCCCCATCGCAGACAGAGCTGGGCACTAGTAACAAAAAGACCTGCTGTGGCCCGCAGAACGGACACTCCAAACACACAACAGGCAGAGCGAAACACAGAGGCACAGAGAGAACTCATGAAACTTGTCCAGCTCTTCAGTGGTGGAAAAAGACTTTTGTCGCTGGGATCCTTGACCTTGGCATCTCACAATTTTTCTGCMTTGCAACTTTTTCCTGCCTCTCATTTTCTTCTCCCCCTAAAAGCTTTCCCAAGTTTCTCTGTTCAGTTTTATTTCTCTCTCACACTGAATTCTTTGATGTTCTTCCAGGCTGCTCTTAGTGGTGGTTTAACATTAAAAAGAAGGAGAATTATCTATCTTTCTTCTTCTCCTCAAATCTCCATTTATGATCCCAATTTAAGTCTTTGGGAGCTCTGCTGCCAACCTCTACTATTCTGTAGATCTCTAAAGCAGAGGGCGCTTCTTGGAGACAAGGGACCCAAAACCCAAGTAACTGAGCTAGCACAAAGCCTATACAGTGTGTGTGACATGCCTGCCACTCAAATCCTTGATGTTTCTGGAGGCAGAGAGGGTGTTTGATCCCATGGCTATCTTCAAAGCAATACTATCCAGAGTGTCTCCTTTCTTGGGCCTGCAGATCCTGTCCTCAGAGCGCTATGATACTCTGAGGAATAAAGATATATTAATGTCTCTTTCCTTCCCCTATTTGTGGCAGATTAGCAAACTCATTCCCATTTCTCTCAAGGGAAGTCATAAATGCTTCCAAGGCAGTTCAGACAGCTCAACAACACRTATTCATACACACTGCTTCATTCCGGGAAATTTTCTCTGTTTTGTGAAATGTCTTGGGTATTCCTTGTACTACACTACCTCAAAACAGGACAAGAGAGGATGGCCTTCAGAAATTCAGGTTTTCTTTTCAGTGGAGAGTAGTTCACACATTTCAAATGTGAAATTTCAGAAGCACATGTTTCAGTAGTACCTTGAAAAATATGAATGAAAAGCAAGATGTTGAAGCTTCAAAATAGCCTGGGGTGAGATTTTTCTTCTAAGGAGGAGAGGTTGCAAAAAGATAAATGCTTTTTATGCACAGACTGAGATAGAGTTGGGTATTTATTGATGTCAAAAACTGATCATCATCCTATTTTTGACTTTTTTTTTGTCTACATGGAACAGTCAGAATCATTTTCTTTTCTTTTCTTTTCTTTTCTTTTCTTTTCTTTTCTTTTCTTTTCTTTTCTTTTCTTTTCTTTCCTTTCCTTTCCTTTCCTTTCCTTTCCTTTCCTTTCCTTTCCTTTCCTTTCCTTTTCTTTTCTTTTCTTTTCTTTTCTTTTTTTAATCAAAAGCACAAATCAGTGTCACTGATTTGAAGAAGAGATTCCCTTAGGCTCGAGAAAATATAAGTCATTCCTTCTTGGTCAGTCAATAGAAAGAAATAGCCATAGCCCCAACCAGTGTCTCACTGACACAACCTAGAAAGCTTCAACAAAGTAATCTGTAATGTGCTAGAACTCTGCTCTAATCCCTAGAAGATGTCCTTTTTTACTTAYCTCTGAGGCTTGGCTGTGCCTGCTGTCCCCCTGCTCTTCTTCCACAGTGTCCTCACTTGCCCAGCTCTTGGCTACCTTTCCTSCTGCCTTGTCTTACTCTCTAGGTGGCTTTGCAAAGCTCAGAAGTTCAGTTTCTCATAGGGATGAAATAATTTATGGTATTCTAATGAGGATCCAATCTGATTTAGGGTGCAGTAGAGAAAAATTATTAGCTGCCTTCCATCCAGAACACTTAAGAACAAGGCATATATGGTAATTTGTGAACTGAGTGGTCTCCCACTGGCACCAGCTGGGTGCATGAGTGTAAGGAGCAAAGAGCAGAGGTAGGAGGGACAAAGAAAATCGTAAAAATAGAATAAGCCAAGAAGATGCAATTTCATATTCTCTCTGAGCAGGGTCCCCTCTTTYGAAGGCTGTGTTCAGGACCCTTCTAGGATCTGATGTGATCAGTTCATCTAATTACAGGAACTGCATACCAGACATATACTGCTGAGAATCACCATGTATGTGCCTTAGAGCTCCACAGGAGAGAAGCTCTGGAAATAATTCACAGATAAGCTATGAGCAGGGCTTCTCTTGTAGGATAGACAYGCATCTGGTGTGTGGCAAGGCTGACAAATGAAGCTGATTTCTGTAATCCCTGCTGGCTCCTTCCCTCCCACAGCTGGGAAGACGTAGTACCCAGCAACTCCTGTATCAGRACAACCCTGTTGCTGGCTATAGGACACAACAGCAATCTAGAGCTGCACGTGAACTATGGAAGAGTTGGAAACAGGTTGGCCACTGTGGTATAGTGATATGCAAGGCATTAACAGGTTGTCCAGCATCAGCTTACAAGGTACCAGTCCAGTAAAAAAAGATAATTAATAATATTATTAACTAATGCCACAAAGACCAGGTAATGCGTTAAGTACAGGTGCCATGGACTGACAAAGGATCATTTAACCAGAAGGAAAGTAGACAGCAGTAGAACAGAATAGTGCAAATGGTTAAACTGCAGAACAGGCCAAAAATTTGGCATGATTGATTGGTCTCTATCAGAGCATCAAGAAACCATGAAACGAACRCACACTCTGGTGGGCTTTATCTCCCAAGTAGACAGCAAAACTGTCAGGTTTGTCTGCTGTTTATCAGAAAGGTGGTTTGTATGCAACCAGAGTAGTGGAACAGTTTGCAATCCATGCAGAACATTTTCTAAGAGATGTGGCCGATATTTTGGACCAGAAATGAAAACTTGGTCTCAGGCCCAGGAGATAGAGCTCTTTCACGACTTCAGGCAGCTCAGGCAGTGCTAGAGCCACTGCATGTTAGCATGACAGCTGCAAATCTGAATTTCTAAAGTAGCAAGGGTTTCTATGGGAAGCAAAAGGGACAGTGCAGTTCCCCCAGGGCAACTCTTTATTAAAAGTCCTGGTATCTACTGTCATTGGTGACACATCCTTAGAGGAACAGCTAATCTCCTAGAGAGGAAATGAAAGTCCCATATACAGTTTACTCCTTGTACTACTGCACTACCTCCCCCGACTCCTGCTCTGCATGCAGAGCCCACCTATCMAGCCAGCTCCTCAGATTCAAGCTGCTTTCTTCATGCTGCCCATGTGAATGCATGCTCCTCTGTCCTTGGAGGGCTTATTGACTTAGAGAAGCCTGGACTCAGCCTGAAGTCCAGCTGCGCACTAGACCCATAAGTCCTTGAGCCATGCAGCTTTGAGGCCCTTCCAAGCAGGATGGGCCATGGATCACCTTGTTGTCTGGGAGCTGGTCATAACAAAAGATGGTAAGGGCAGATGAAATGGGTGAATATAGCCAGACCAGGCATAGACTTCTGAGGCCATTTATGAAGCAGAGAGGGGATCACTTCCAGCCTCTACGGTCCTGATCCTTATCAGCAAATAGGTGAGACACTTGGCATTATATATCTGTCAAGATGACAGATCTTCTGTACGGTTCATGTCTGCCAGATCAGTCTAAGCTGAGTCCCAGCTGAAATAAACCTTCCTGGTTCTGTTCATACCTAGTGGGGCAAGACTTCATAGAAACTGAAGTTCCCTAAACCCTTTGTTTAAAAGCTTGTTTTCAAACTATAAGAAYTGACCTGAGAAACCTTGACGTAAGTGATCTCCTGCAAACTTCTAAGAAAAGAGAGGAGATCCTGAAAACCAAGGAGAAGATTAAGGAAGAAAATACAAGGCTGAAGCTCATGCATGAACTTCTTGGAAGTATCCAATGGCTTCTTGGAAGTTCTAGCACAGACATGGAAAAGCAACATAGCTAGACTTCCTTGAAATGCTCAGAGCTCTTCACCGTTATCAATGCAAGTGCCCACAAACCCACAAAAAGGTAAGCAGGATATAGCTGATGAGCTAAGTGAGGATGAATTCTTTGGCAGTCAGAGCTCCAGGAGAAAAACATTTTTATCCTAAGCACATGGGCAAGGTGAGATGCCACACWACTCCCAGACTCAGCTTCAATTTCCACTAGTCTACAAAGAACTTTCTTTTTATTTCTTACCGCTATTTTTTTTGTTCGTTTCCCCTATGAAAGCAAGGACTCCATAGCTTCATTCATCTGTATATTCTTAGCCCTACTCCACTTCTCCAGATATTTATCTATTTGTCTCTGGCTTCATATGCCCYGAGTAAAATATATATTTATGGAATAAGCCATTTTAAAATCTGATCTTGCTAATTGTTACCTTTATTATTGCTCAGTCCTGAGGGAGCAACTGACGTTTTGAGAGCATTCTAATCAAATTGTTCCAATTCTCATTTTGAGTTTTGTTAAARCATTCAAGTATCTTTCATTTTATATTTCTTTAAATTGCTAATGCTCTTAAATAAAATAGGAGTCTCCTGTGAAAATACAGCATGACATCGAATATGCTAGGTAGGCCTTCCAAGAAAGGAAAAAAGAAGGTGATAATTTAAAAGCTTTTATGAAGAAAGTTTTCCAGATTAGTTAAAGAAAATGAAATGAAAAAGTTTGATGGATTCAACAGAGAGCAAAATTAGCTCCAAGAGTAAGGTGTGGAATGGACCTATTGGAAATGGGCTTAAAAGGCTGTCATAAACTGCTAAGGACACTTCTGAAAAATTGCCACTATCYGATATTTCATCCAGGTCCAAGAGGATCAGTAATGTGTGTAATGATTTGGTGAAGGAAAATATTATGTAAAGGAAGATGGGAACTGTATTGCAAGTCACTTTCTTTCATAAAATGCTGCTTTACCTGCTGGGGGAGGGATGGTGGGAACTGACTTTGTTTTTGAGGACATTCTGCACATCATCAGTTATTTAATAGTTTGCATGTCTGCAGCCATAAGGGAATCATGACCATATTTTTTTCCCTTTAATTTGCAAAAGTGTTTGCACACTGGGATGCCAGATGGCCTGAACTTTAAGTTAGCAGATAATGAAGTCAAATATCAGCCTCCCATCCTGAGAGAGGAAAGAGAATCTCTTTGAATAGAGAGCTTCTTGCTGAGTGCTCACAACCATCTCTGTGCATCACACAAGACTCTGTAGGGTTAGCAGTCACACTAGCAGGTTAAAACATCACTCCAAACCCTTCCCTAACCATGACTCTATGCTGTATTAGAGAATAGCAGCTGAAGAGCCTTCATTCTCTCTATGGGACTTCAAATGCACTGAATATGCAGTTGTAGATACCCAGTTCCTCCTTCCAGTCAGTGCCTCTCTTTGCCTCTGCCCCCTGCAGTCTGCACACACCTCTTCTCTCCCTGAAATGTGCAGCTGTCTGCGGCCAGACTGACCGCACTCTCTGTGGCCTTGCTGTGAGGCTGGAGTCRTTGGAGCAAAAGGCCCCAGAGATTTATACATGCAAGTGTGAATTTCACCATGATGGACTTGTGTTCAAACTGAGACATTACAATTCAGATATTACATAAATGTAGTTGTGGTCAACAGAGGGAGCAAGGAAACATGCTCTGCAAAACAGAGCAGATAAATTGCTCAAGAGAAATTCCTGTTTCCACTGACTCCATAGAAGCCCAGACAAATAGGTCAGATGCAGATGTCTGTGCTGTGGTCACATAGAAATAGGAAAGAAGAATCCTTTCCTCAATGCCACTATAAACTATAGGTTTTCAGACATCTGAAACATGATTTATATGATCGGTTATACAGAGGGTACTGGCCTCACAAAGGTAAAGTTGAGTGTCTTTTCCCTTAGTATACGTAAACCTCCAGCCAGGGATGGCAGCTTAATTGAGCTTGATGGTCTAGATCAGACCATCTAGGTAGTCAACCTAGAGATATTCTGGGTCAGTCTCAAAGACATTCTCTGACAGAATTAGGAACTGAATTTTGGTCTCTTGAGTCCAAATCAGCAGATTRCTCCACCTGAAACTCTTTGCTGCTAGATATTCTAGTGCAAATCTTTTCACTGCCTTCAGTGAGCCTTCTTAAGTAACTACCGYTGCAAACTGTGTCCAGTTCTGGACTCCCCAGTACAAGAGAGACATGGAGCTACTGGAGAGAGTCCAGTGTAGGGCTACAAAGATGATCAGAGGGCTGGAGCACCTGCCCATGAGGAAYGGCTGTGAGAGCTGGGCCTCTTCAGCCTGGGGAAGAGAAGACTGAGGGGGGATCTTATCAATGTGTACAAGTACCTGAAGGGAGGATGTCAAGGGGATGGGGACAAACTCTTTTCAGTTGTCCCGTGTGACAGGACAAGAGACAATGGGCAGAAATTGAACCACAGGAAGTTCTGCCTGAACATGAGGGGGAATTTCTTCACTGTGAGAGTGACGGAGCACTGGCACAGGTTGCCCAGAGAGGTTGTGGAGCCTCCTTCTCTGGAGATCTTCAAGGCCCACCTGGATGCAACCCTGTCTAACATGCTCTAAGTGACCCTGCTGAGCAGGKGGGTTGGACTAGATGATCTTCCGAGGTCCCTTCCAACCTTATCGATTCTATGATTCTGTGATTCTATGAAACAGAGCATGAATGTCTTCAGACTATCCTATGCTTCCCTCCTTTTCTGTCTATATTACTACAATTACAATTTGATTTTCAGTAGTTTTCAGATCCCTTTATGGGAAAAACAATTGGCACTAATTGATAAAACACTTTCATTTACTTGGATGACAGAATTATTAGAAGTTGATAATTGATGGAATGATATCACACAGCTCTTTTTTTTTCTGATGATCGTATTAATTATATATCCCTCCTATTTTCCTTTCTACAGCATTGTTGCTTTCATTCATGTTCATTTAACTAGATTATGCATTTCATCAGAAAACAATAAAGTATGATTATATATAGGAAGATTCCCAGCCACAAACAGTGGCTTGAGCTTCACAATTTAACATTAGGAAGGCAATCATTGCTCAAAGTATATTTTGGAAAAGAGGAATATTTACTTCATTTGTTCAATAAGAGGCTAGTGCATTGTTCATTGAACATGTGTGCTTAAAGTCATAAGAATGGTGAAAGGGGTACCAACAGGTAGACTCGCTTCACAGTTTCCCAAGCTCTTTTTTATTAATTATTAAGTAAATGTTCACTCTTGGGGAAGACACACTGTGGATCATGAAGCATTTCTTACAGGAGACATGACTCTGAAAAATGGACTGCCTGAGCATTAGAAGATAGCGTGTGGTCTCTTGCTACAGTTCTTAGGTAGCAGCTAATTTCTGGAAGCCAAACTTCAGCATCTCAGCTGAGATTCCAGAAAGAAAATTACTGGCCAGCTCTATCCCAGAACTCATTTCAGTCATGAACACAACATGTCACAATGAGGATATGGTCTAACCTTCACCACTGATTTCACTCCCATTCACTGCAAGATCCACACTAATACTGAACAGCTCGGTGCTCGGTGCTTTGTGCAGCACTTACTTTGAGGTGTATATAACGGTGTATGTGTAGACTGTGGGCTTCAAACTCCTTTGCTGCTGCTACTCATTCCGTCTCCAGTCCTTTCTGCCAGCAGGCCTGGGTATCCCAGATTCCAACCCAGGCTGGACCCAGGCTGAATGAGTGTCATTTCTGCTCTGCATATCCCATTCTTCTAGTTCTCAAAGTAGGATGGAGATTTGATTACGTCTTGATTTATATGGTCTAATATGACTGGACTGTGCCTGCATAAGAAAAGAGGTTGTGTTGCAGCAAGAGTCAGTTGCCTTTGAGCAGGGTGGCAGGGAGAGGTACCTTTCATTGTGAAATGTTAAAGACCTAAAGGTTGCTGAAATCAGCTATTAAACTTATTATCCTTGCTCCCAGAACAACTGTATTTCCACTGCCTGCTGCAATACTGTGGTACTCTTTTTTATTTTGCATGAGTGAGAGTCAGATGTGACATTCTTTTATGCTAGCTGGAAAACTGAGTCTACCAAACCCTTTTAGGGACACAGGTCATCATTCAGTCATTTTGTTAGCACATGAAATACAAAGCACATTCCCATAGAGAAGGGAAGTCTGTAGGGATTTTGGTGCCTACAAATACATCCAGCTGCCCTGAACCACAGGAAAGATGTAGAGTCCATACACAAAACTAATGGGGAGAGTAGGGCTGGGTTCAAAGCCACAGGAGAGRAAGGCTGCAGTAAGAAATTTAGGCTTGATGTTTCTCTTTCAGGACTTCCTCTTATTTTCTGAACAGCATTTTTAGCCAGTCAATTCATTTAGGAAGGAGAACGGAAAATATTTTATATGAAGCCCTTATCTCTGCAAAAATGACAGCGCTCCTGCAATGCCATTCTGAATTTTTTCTTCTACCTTTTCCGGTCATACGAATGAGCTATATCCACTTTCATTGATCGTGGAAGTCCCAGCTTAGGAGGGGATAATTCCAACGCAGCAGAATTCATGGGAGTACTTTAGTAAATTAGGTCATTTATACAAATGTACAAAGACAGGTATGTCCTTATCCACAAGGCAAACATACTTGTATTAGATTTATAGAGTCACTATATGATTACTGTTGTGTAACAAACCGCAAATTTCCTCTGTGGATATCCCTTCTCTTAAAGCTTTTTCATGCTGGGCATTAAGGACAATGCTCTTAACTCTTATTAGTTCTGATGGAAGTAGAGTACCTTCCCATGCAAACACACACAGTGCTCCCACCTAACATACATCCCAGAGAGAGGGAAAAAATCTGTTGGAGACTGTAGTGAAAGAAAGTATTCAAACTCCTCCAGACCCTCTCTGGCCTGCTATCTTTGATCTGCTTGCACTGCTTACTTTTGATTTGATTGAAACATTTACTACATTTGCTCTTAGTCTCAATTCTTAGAAGGCCATGTTTATAGCTTTTATCTCTGATCTTGTCTTTCATTAAAAAAAAAACAAAACAAATAAAACCCATAAAGTTAATTTTTACATCTCCTGGTTAGTAAAAAATGAGTCTTAGAAATGTGGAAAGACTTCCTGCATGACTGAGAAAGTCAGTTTAGGATAAATCCAAGAAGAATGGAGCTTCAGTGGTCTTAGGTTACTCCCCCACAGGACTTACATTTTCCCCTCTGCAATGATTCTAAAAAATAGGCCATGACTGGAACCTGAGGCAGTCCTTTTTCTTAATTTCCTCCCATATGCGTACCAAAAGCAAAGAAACATTCAGATTGTCTATAAGCTATAGGGCAATCATAGAAGAGCTCTACAAAGATGCACACAACCAGTAGTAACTAAAGAACAGCAGAATGGTTGTATTTAATTATAGTCCCACCAGTCTACACAAGCAGGAAACATAGATGTGTCTTTTGACTTCATTGGTCTAACTGGAAAGTAATATAAAAAATGTCAGAAAAGATAATTTACCTTAGCTTCAGTGATTACTTTTGTCTTCACTTTCTTTACATGAAAACAACCAAATTAAGCAATTTTTTAAAATCAAAACAGTTCATTCTGAAGATGTCAAGGGGAAATGTTCCTATTATTCTGAAATGAAGGAGGTCTGGGTTTTTTTAGTTTGTTTATTTGCAGATAAAATAGACTCAATGAAYTGAATGTGAGGATGGGTGTAGTCAGCTTGACCTTGCCTCTTTTGTAAATGAAATACTTTCTTCTTCCCCTCCCGCTGCGATTCTATCCTGAAACCCTCTCCTCCCTGCCCTGCTTTYACTTCTTAAAAAAATCATAGACCCTTATAACTCTAGTGCCAAGCTCTGCTACATAGCAAAATCTCAAAGAGCCTTTTGTCTCATCCCCTAACTCCTCTGAGATAAGAGAGTTCCTTATATACCTTCAGGATGACTGGTAAGCTGCTCCTGTAAGAGCTGCACATTATAGGCCTAATTCTGCCCCTATTGATCAGGAAAAAAATCTTCCAGCCCTGAAAAAACAGTATCTTTAGATGCACATTCAAATGTTGGATTCTTTAGAGAGGCAACTACACTCACTTTAAACAGTGTTTCTCATCTAGCAGTATAAAAACTGTGGATATTATCTCTTAAGTTAATCTTTCTCACAAAGGCCTGGCYTGGGTTGTACCACACAGTACTGCAGGACCCTTTTCCTGCTAAGTTCTGATAGTTACTTTCCCAAGGTCTCCAAATCTTTGTAACACAAGGTGGAATAGCCCCATCTATTTACTTCTCTAAATGCTGGGCAATTTGCTGGGTTTGATAGGCATGTTCATGAACGACTGTAGCATTGCTAATTCATTTACTGCTTGCTGCTGTGCCAAGATGAACGCTTCATTAGAGGTAAAGAACAAAACACGTATCTTTCTGTGCAGTCCCTGCAAAAAGCCCTGATTTTGTATGCAGAATCATATTATGCATGCCATCCTCCTAACTCAATTTAGCGTAAGTAGAAAACTTGTATAAAGCAGAAATTACATCCAAGTCCAACGATAAAAAAATTCCCTTCTATCTATAGGATTTGTGTCTCTTTCAAACATGCTTCCTCAGGTCATGCCTGGCATGACCTTTGCTGATTTTAACCACCTTTGTTTCCTTTAAATTTATTCATTATGCTGCAGGTACARATGTTCAGTTAATATGTTGTCCAGAACCACGATTATAAACTAAAAAAGCTGCCTAGCTGTAGCAATGCAGTAAGGCAGTGCTATGTCTTTAAATTACATACTCYTTCCATCTTAAATCTGCACCATCTTAACCAGGTTATGATGCTGTGTGTCCAGTAGAGCTCTGGGGCGTGGCAAGGCTTCCTACATGCAGAATGGTGATGGAGAGCTGGTGAGTGACAAAAGTAAAACATAGAGAAGGAAAAAAAAATGTAGAGTGCAGTTCTTCAAACGCATCCCAAGTGGCAGAATCTTGCAGGTGCGATACCAAACTAGAAGGAGGAATGAGGTGTTTGAGCTTCACTCTGCGGTGTGGACAGCTCACTYAGGAAACGTCTGCACAGCTGGGTGCGGTTCTGTGCCAAGGAAGTTGCTACCACATCAGGACTGGGTATCTCTGGATGACACTGCATTGAAGAGGCCTTTTACTTTGTTTAATCATCCTTCAGGCTTTCTTTTTGCAGAACTACCCTGTATTTATCATGCACCTAAGTTTCACCTTGCTCTTGCCATTTTTGGTCAGTAAGTTCCTTAATACAAGAGTGGCTGAAATTACGTGCAGCATTTACACAAAGGAGTTTTAGATATATGTGTTCCTATTTGTTCCTAAGACTAAAGGAATTAAATGCATTTGTTAAACAATACTACAATACTTCTAATATCTTTTTTTTTCTTTTTTTTTCTGCTGTGCTACTTTGGGACCTGAACATATGGCCTTCCTTGTAGTGGGAACAAAGACTCCCCTGATGATTATCGGTGGCACAGAGATTCCAGTTTGCTCTCCCCTGGCAATAGCAGGCATATGTGGTGCTAAGAGCACTGGAATAGGGCAGGAAAACCAGAAAGTAAAGAACATTCTATAAAGAAGAAGAGAAGAACTGTGCAGGGGCATTAAAACAAATCCTTAGGCTCAAGCTGTGCTATATTGAGGGGGGGTTCTAGCRTCAAATAGAAATGCTGAGATCTTACTAAGAATGCTGTAAATGACTAAAAAGGTAGTGGCTGGAAGAGTCCTCCCCCTGAGTGATGAGGTGAGTGTGTGTCTTTTGGCCACTAAAGGTAACCACTGATTGAGACTTAAAAAAACCCTTCGTTTGAAAACAGTACAAGAATCACTGTCCTGGGTGGGTGAGCTGGGAAGCAGTGATCGSAGGGGACAGTGTGTGTGCAGGGAGTGGAGCATATGGAAAAATCTAGTGTCTTCATTCTGAAATTCTGTTCTAGATTCTTTCTTGTTAGAGCATTGGAGGAATATCAGGGTGTACTGCCCGCAGCAGATTGGTTCCTCTGATCCAGGTCTGTGCTTCTGTGGCCTCCTGCAACTCCACCTCCTAACAAAGGGGAACAGTGAGATTTGTTCAAGGAAGGTCTGAGCAGCAGAGTCCACATCAGGGGTTAATTCTGGCCACAGCCAGTGCTCTRTTTTAAGATGTATGCTCAGAAACCTGCTGGACCTTTGGGCCAAAGGTGTTTCATATTTCARCAAAATAGATCACTTGACATGCCTTGAAGACTTAGTTTTAATCTACATTTCAAAGAATGACCCATCCTGTTCATCGCCTTGTACACTTCTACTGTCACWAACACAAAGGTCAGGATCTTGTCAAAGACTGTAGAAATATCCTGAAGAAATAGATCTAGACTAAGTAATATTAAAACCCAGCTGTCTGATGCATTTGACTACTTTACCTGGAAGCCAGTCCCTGCTGGACTGTAGATAGAAAGGAAGCGTCTGCTTGTCCTCTTGATAGAAACAGCAGTGGCTGTATCCAAGTTGTTCGTCTACCACATTCAAGATACGTGGCCTTGGAAGAGCTTTCCAAGTCTGTGAACATATACTTGGTATCCCAGGGCCAACGTGTACAGCAATGAAGCAGAGTTAAAGCCGTATTTTCTTCATTGAGAAAGATGCACCTAACAGAGCCAAGGCACAACAGAGCAGAGATTTGTGACAGGAAAATACAGCAGCACTGTGGTGAGAAGCCTTTATAAATAACTTTCCTCCCAGTAATGCCATACATCAGTCGCAYTGACTCTAGGTTTATAGACTGTGTACTGCTTTGCCTTCATGTATTAGATTACACAGTCTAAAGCCAAATAGTTATACTAAATGTCAGGGATGCAGATTCTCGTATTATTTATTGTATGTATTGCACTAGGTGCTGGTACCCCTGGAAACTGAACAAGACTTTTTGGTAGGAGCTTTAGAAYTGACATCCTCAGGGCTGTACACAGGGCAAAGAGATACTCTTGTAAGCAGCTTAAATGTCAAACATAAGAGACAACAGGTAAATATAGAAAGCTGGAGAGAGTAAAAATGTGCATTATACAGAATTGTTTGGCCACACATACTAACCAGGTCTACTGCATAGATTCTGATGAGGATTATGGTGGATTGAGATGAGTCTAAAGTGTACACCTCTAGACCTGCAGTTCTGAAAGACTGGACCTGTTATTTAAGCATGCTCTCCCCAAAGGGCTTAGATAGGAGAGGCTATAAATACTGAAATCTATAGAAGAAAATGAGCCACCTCTTGTTCTGACTGATAATAACACATTCACTGTCTGATTCATATTTTATCCTCATCAGTTCAAGGTGCAAAATGCTTTAATTATGATCTCTCCCCCCTAGGCATTACTAGTAATCACAGTGAAGTTACTGCTTCACCAATAGTAAATGGCATCATATTGGCTGGAACAATTCCTGAGTTGGCTAAGCTTGAGTTATTGGCCAAAGGAGGTGTCCTGAGTAGTGTGGGAAAGGTCATGYCACTTCTGTTCCTTCTGTTCCTAGCATGTGTAAATGCAAGTTTGATTCTGAACTTCGTGTTAGACTGCTGTAAGGTGTGCTGGCTACAGTGTTCTGGGCTGGGTAGTCCTGTTTATAGAACTGATACAACACAAAACACAAACAAGAAGAGATGGGAGAAGTTCTTGTTTAGAGCTKCTGGCTTTATGAGATATTTGTGTTTATAAAGGAAAGAGTAATACCAATAACCATTTTTGTTTAGCTACAGGAATTAAAAAGATGAAACTGGGCAGGAAGTGAAAGCAGATGAAATGCAAGGAGCAGAAAAGAAGAGCAAGCATCTYTTTGATATTTCTTATTCTCAGCAATAAAACATCACAAAATTGTTCTCAAAAAGCAGAAAAGTTAAAAAGATTTTTTTTTACTGTGTAAACCTGCTGGATTTGTCACATTATGTAGTAAATCCTTTCTCTCCAGTCAGTAGGACTGAAAACTGGTRTTTGTTAATAAAGCTGGGTTACTCTAGGAGTAGAGTCTAGAAGCTGGAGTATTACAAAGAAGCAGCAAATAATGCTGCATTTCTTTGAGTAGAATCATTGGATTTAGTACCATTAAATTCTATTTATTGAGGCAGTTCCATTCTCCTTGTAGCTGGCAATACCAAACTCATCTTACTCAGAAGCAGAGAAAATGTTTTAACAAGTCAGTTTCAGAACTGGCCATTWTACATTTTTTTATTGAAACCTATATTTCTTCACTCACAAGAGACATGAGAAATCAATTTCACAAGATATATATTTTTTAAAGCAACATATAATTGCCTGCAAATAGAAACTTAGACTAAAAGTGCCTCCTTCAATTATACAGCAGCAGTACTGCAGAATTAGAGCACGAGGTATATTACTTCCTTGATAAATCAATAAAAAAATAAACAAACAGCAGCAGATTGGCCCCATGCTGACGCCAAGTCCACTCCCAGAATGAAATTTTATAGGCCTTATAAAAACAGGGTTTATATTATGGCATCTTAATTAGCGATGGGCTTCCATTGCTGCTGTGTATTTGTGTAAATCGTTGGTGCTGTGTATATAGGACAGTCAGGCTGGAATCACTGTTCTTACTGGTGAATAAACTACAGAAAGCAGCATTCTTGCAGTTTTGGCTACCTTGAGGAAAGATTAAACAAGAAAATGGAGCTAGGAGGAAGCTTTGGATGTGAAATGCTGAGATTTTGATGCTTTTTTTCTTTCCTAAAAGAGAAGAAAAAAGTATATTTAAAAATATTCCCTCAAATTGATAGTAGAAATTTGGGATACATCTTGTAACATTTCCATTTCAGTTTCAATATTTGATGGTATCTATTCCTTTTTTTTAATATAACTGTAAGTGAATTTTTGAAACACATGCCATTTAGAATGAAAAATATATATTTTTCAAAATCTGAAGAGACATTTAAACAATTTATGATTCTTTTCTTTTCAGAGATTTGTCAAGAATTATCTTTTCTCATAGGAGTTTTAGTTTCAAGACATCAGCATTTGTTACTTCTRTAACAAAGGATGAGAGAAGAATTTGCAGATGACCAGGCAGTAGCACTGATGTGTTAAAAAATGAATTAGATATAGTAATTATAGAGGGAATATTTTATCCAGAACTCTAATGAAAAATTGGTAGATCCTTGTAAAAGTCTGTCTAAATCTAAATCTGAAAAATTGCTATTTGCTAATGAAATAACATTTCTAGCCCACAACTTCACCTACAGAATGTTTTGTTAAAATCAAAAGTAGAAAGATATGGAGTTAGATAAATGGATGTGTCTATGCCTTATTGTTGTTTTAGTGCAATCACCATGATGCAGTTTATAACAACTAGGTACTTAATGAGTGAGAAGACTCTCTTTTGGCAAACATAAGGGAGCCAGGTAATTTGGATATTTGTCCAACACAAATATTCTAACTGCAGGGAGCAAGCTAGGATAATTCACTCTGTAGAGGGGAAGAGATTAGGAGAGAATTCTGGAAAATCTGATGTTTTCACAAACATCAGTGATTTCTCCTCCTCTGTAGGCTCAGATCAGACAGTTGGAGCTCTAATCACATCTGCTTCTCCTGGCTTGCACAGATCAGATTGGAAGTTCTTTTTTTTTTTCCAGGAGACAAACAGGTGGATAGGTGTAAGCCAGGATGGGTCAAAGGTGTGGCTGGACTGAAGATCTGGTGCTGAAGGTGATCCTGGTGTTTCCTCTACGTGACAATAGTCCTAGCAATGCCTGTAAGTCTATTCCAGGATTTGGAGCTCCAAAATGGCCAGGGTTACTCAGATAAAGCATGTTCTGTCATGAAATTCAGGTTCTCAGCATTCAGAAATGCTCACTGTTGGGGTCCAGCTTCTCTTGCCCTGACACTCAAGGTTATGTTACATACCCAGAGGGCAAGCAGATGCTGCGAGTGAGACAGTGACTCTCTGATGCATTCACAGAGGTCTCCTCTATTGTTAAACTGTGCCAAGCTGGGGAGTGTCAGACAGGACAGTCTGCTTGGACTGCGTAGGGTGTAAACACACGAAACAGAATAGCTCAGAGGTCCGAGGCCAGGACAAGACCAGCAGTACTCAGCACTGCTGTAAATACCAGCAGGACATCATCAGGATTGTGCACTTCCCCAGGATGCACACTGTCCACCTGAGCAGAGCTCCTAGATTCCTRTGCTTGTTTGGGATCTCTAGCACAACTCTGTCAACACCACATGATGCTGAAAACACTCACCAACCACACAGCATCAGTTCTGCACCTGCAGTTTCCATTGGTTTCCATGGTCCCTGGAAATGCTCAGCACTCATCTGTCTAGCTTATCTCGACATCTTTTCTAGGAACATCCCTCCTTTCTTTGAGATCCAATTAGTAGGCTAAGAGCTTTTTCCTGAATCTGAGATTTGCATTAAACTGGTCAAACTGCCCTTCTCTACCAAATATTCCTTCCTCTCTTGCAGTGAAAGATGCTTTTTAGGCCAATTGCTTAACAAAATACAGATTTAAATGTGCAGATACCTAGACAAGCAGAGTAGAAATCTCACAATATTTGATTAACCTGAATTATTTGCTTTCATAAACAAGTAGCTTTTGAAGATCTCTCCAGGACTGCAAATGATTTTGTCAATTATCTCAGAGAGATAATTACAGATTTCAAAGGAAGATGCTTTAACAGGGATAGAGGAGGATACAAGGTGACCTATTGCAGTAATTCACCATGAAGATTAAGGAGGAAGACATCAAAAGGAGCTGGGTKTATTGATGCAATTTCTATTAACAGGATTAATGGTGATAGCCGAGCAAAAGTGCCCCAGACAAGAGACATTTCTATACAGAGATCTGGAAACAACTATTCTATTCACCAGCCTGGAACTTACAATTTCTGTTGGCAGAAACTTGCACCTGGGCAGAGGGCCTGTGTCATCCTTTAGGAATTAGTGAGCTATGGTGCAGACTACTACTCTTGTTGAAACACCAAGACCAAGGAGATGTGAGTGTGAGTCTTGGCACTGTCACGAGTCTCCTTTCCAGTGTCAGGAAATCTTCCTGATCCACTTATCTTGTCTGTCCCTTTTAGAAGGGGGGAAGTTGTAGACAGAGTGCCCGGAGGGGCCTTCTCTGGGATTGAAACTATTTTAGTATATGTTCACTAATAGAAGAACAACAGGAAGATGTAGGACAGGTGAGAGTGAAGCACATATCTGTGTAAAAGTTTGACAAAATCTGACCTSTTGTGCATTTTTTGTTTCATGGACAAACTACTTTATCTATTTTCAAATGCTCAAAAACTGTTTCAATGAAACTGAGGGAAAAAACACAAAACTGAAATGATGAAATTGAAGTATTTCTCTGTTTTCTGCATTCACTTTAATCTAGAAAAGTTCTGTTTTTTCTTCCTATTTGGTTGGAAAATTATTCTGTGTTTCACAGCACGTTGTGGGATGGGAAAATGCTTCCTGCACCTTATGTTCTTTTTGCCCTGCCAATGCTATGGTCAGAGGAAGTCTTCATGCCAGCAAGATGGCAGATTCTGCTGTCGTTGTCCCTGTCAATCGCGGAAGGTGATGCTTCTCTCATCTGTGCTGTGGTTCAAAGGWTATAGCCCAAAAGAGAAAGCATAGCATTCTGGTCATAGCTCAATAGAAAAGATTTAGGCATCTTCAGATAAAGGAAAACTGATCTATACCTTTCTTGCCCATGACCCTGCTTAGAAGGATCTAGTAGAGACTGAGAGGCAGATCTCTCTGCTTTCTGCCCATCCAYGGATTTGTGTGGAGAAATACTGTTTCTATTGGATTTTACATTCAGCAAATCTCTCAGGCCTTCCTGGAGAGATATGGGGTTGGAGRAAAAGCAAACAAGAATGATCCAAATTATTATGGTGAGCAACAAATGAAAAAGGTAATGGGTGTGAGTTTTACAATATTAATTGAATTAGAAAAACTGAGATTGGAAGAGACTTCTGGAGATCTTTGATCCAACCACCTCCTCAAAGCAGGGCTAACTTCAAAGCTAGATCAGGTTGCTCAGGGCCTCATCCAGATGAATTTGAAAATTTTTAAGGATGTATATACCACAGCATATCTGGGCTCTTGTTCTGGTGTTTGACTACCATATTTGGGGGGAGGAGGATTTATTTTTTATTTTTTTATATTCAATAAAATATGCCCTGATGTCCAATTTGAACTTCTCTTGTGACCACATATTCCTGATGCCTCGTGTCATTTCCGTGTCCACTATTTCAGAATAGTCTGGCTCACTCTTCTCTATAATGACCACTTTTGAATAATGGAAAAAACAAACAAAACAAACAAACAAAAAAAAAATCTGATCCCCTTTAGCCTTTTCTTCTCCAAATTAAACAAGCCCAGTTCCCTTATCCTGTCTTTGTACACCACTTGCTTTGGCCCAAATCGTCTTACTGGTCCTCCACTAAACTCCTTCCAGTTTGCCAACATTGTTCATGTACTGGAGAGCCCAGGACTGGACACAGCACTCTAGATGTGGTCTCCCTAGTGCCAAGTTAAGGACAACAATCACTTCCTCTGGCCTATTGACTACACATATAGGTAGCCCTCATCACCACAAGGACTCGTTGACTACTTGTGTCCAATTTGTCCACCAGGACCTCCAATCCTTTTCTGAGAAGCTTCTGTAAAACTTGTCTGGCCCCAGCCTGTACTAATGCATTGGCTTGTTCTCTGCTCAGGCAGGATTTTTCAGTTGTTGCTATTGAGGTTGCTCTTGGATTGATACTCCAGTGCCCAGTGCTSGGGAATTAGTTCCAATTATTTTTCCTGACAAAAGATAAAAAGGAAAGCTTTCAACTTTCACTACACATTGCCAGAGCTCTTAGTCACAGGGCCAAGATTTGGATGAGTGTTCCTGAAGTTGCAGAGGTATCTGGCTTGCATCAGGCTTCCTCCTGAAGTTACAGGCTGAGCCAGACAGGCCATACATTCATTTCTAGTCATGTTTGCATGCCTTTGGATAGAGAGGGCATTCCCATGTAAAGCCTAGGGACCAAGGTGACATGAAATGTTTTGGCTCTTGCTTCATATSGACTAGATATTATGAGCTTGTTAAAAAAAAGCCTGGGAAATGTGGGTTCATTTGGATTCTCTGGCTGCCCTTTCCCAGTCCTGCTCCTGATGTTACTGCATTTGTTTATCTCTTTTACAGAGTGGAGGTTTTAACAAAGAAAAATAGCTTGTTTGTTTGAGAAATAGCAGATAAAACCTAAGCAGTATAAAATCTTCTTGACTTTTCAGGCCACTGAGTTCAAAAACAAAATTCCTAGGTAGGAGATGTTTAAATAGGAACTCYTGGCAATTCGGGGGAGCTGGTTAAGTTATATGTTAGCTGGTCATATTGCATCTTCTCTGATTTTTTTTAAAAAGGTCTTTGATTGTAGTTCTAACAAAGCTAGGTTTGAATTTAAAAGTCTTGTTTGAGTTCCCCCATTGTGAAAAGGCAGGAATTCTTTAAATGCTGTGTGAACTGTCATACTCTCATTTCCCATCTCTGCATTGCAGATGACCGTACTGTCCTACTCTGAGGCCTGGTGCCTGGATACTGCTCCTGCCACAACATATCCTGCCTCCATGCCTTCMGATGGCAATTTCTTCCCAAAATTCYRTGCTCAGAGCATGTTGCTTAGGTCACCTCTCTTCAGACATCACTTACTGGTCTTTGTACCGTGGAGAGTGGAAWTAAGCAACCTCTGTTTCTGTTTCAAAAAGCTGTGGAGAGCTTATCTGCCTGCCTGGGTACAGGGAGATTCAAGGAAGACCTGGCAGGATTAGCAGCGTTTGAGAGGAAGTCTTAGCCTCCATCCTCTGCACATGTGAATGATTACCAGAATGAAAGCACCTACAGGAGCGGATGGTGGGTTGGAAGTCAGTCAGCTAGAGCGAGTACAAGGAGCCTCCGAGTTCAAGTGAGGAGTATGTATGTTATTGGCAGGGGATTTGAACAAAACCCAGTTAAAACTCTCAGTTAGCTATACCAGCAGTGCCAGGTCTGSCTGTGAATGTGATACAGATCAGGACAGCTTCTCACATAACTGATACTTCAGCCAGCTCTAGCTCCTCTGTGGCACAGATGAATRGAGATACCTGACTGCCGCTGCCTGTTCTCCACAGGGCTGCATTGCTCTCCCTGGAAGGAGCCCCATGCAGGAGCAGGGGTCTGGCTTTTTTAATTAGACCAGCATTGCAGACTGCTCCATCTTGAGCTCTATTTGCATAAATATCTACAATACGAAAGGCCTAAATGAGATCAGATGAGTGTCCAAGGTTGTTAGTAATATGTTTGCTGGATCAGCTTTGACTTGTCTGCATACAGAAGTTATTTTTATTTTTTTTTAATAGCCTAGCATAGAAAAAGAAAAAAAAAGGAAAAAAAAAACAGTTCCCATTATGAGAACTCTGGCCATGCAATTTTTGAACTGTCATATACTGAGCAATGTACAGTGGAGTTCCCCCCATGCCTTGAATTTCTGATGCATATTTAGTGGTAAAACTCCCAGAAGCAGTGACTGGAACTGTCTTTTTCTTTCAGCTTAGGATAATAAATTTTTACTAGTAATTGCATTTTTGATCCCTGAAATACTTGGAGCTACCTGATAAAACACATGAACCATCCTGTATTTGGGATRTGGTGTCTCAAGCAACTATTGTTTGGAGTGAGAAGGATGGTGTGTCGTGTTCAGAAAGCCTTCAATTAAACTACCAGACTGCAGAGCTGAAAATGATGGATGGTGAAATGTAAAGATGTCACAGTGGCAGATGGTCAACAGATTTCCAGGATGGCTTTACATGGAAGGAAAATAGAATTTTCAGTAAAAAATTTCATATATCGTGGGGAAAAAAAATCTGTTACTAGTGAAAATTATTTGGATTTTCAAATATCTTTTTTTCCTGATATTCTCTGAAAGAAAACCCAGTTCCTGCAAGCTGTGCCAGACAATTCCATGAAGTTAAAAACTGACAMAGAATTTACCTCCCAAATTGTAATTTTCAAGAAAATGTTCATTTGGCACAATACAAAAAGACAAATTGGTTCACTTCTTAAAAAAATTGTTACCAAAAATCACCAAAACAAACAAACGGAGTCTTCAAAGTTCAGAAATAYGAGAAATACCTAATTTCAGAAGGTGAATATATGTATTGTCCCTCAGTCAGGGAAATGGGACCCTCACGTCCTGCAGAGAGAGGGAGTTGTTCAGTTTGCTACCTCTGGACACCTGCAAYAAGATCCTTCCATATTCTAGGTTACATGGGTACTCACAGTTCGGGAAATAACCTGCTTGTTGTTCCTGGATAATCCTCTGCTCTTTATGAATTCTGGGGCCGATATTCAGCACAGCTGAAATCTGTTCCTGTTCTACTATTTCCCAAGGGAAATTACAGCCCTTGCCTGGGTTTACAATAGAATCAGAGAAAACAAACAGGAAAATCTTTTGGAAACAGAGATCCTAATGACTGTGGATTTGTGTTGTAATCGGCTGAGATATACTTTTGGTTTTATCTGAAGCTGCATCTGGTGAATGGTAGATTAAATCAATAACACACACCTGTAATCTGCTCCATAGCAGAAGGCAGGATCCAGAGGCCTTTCACATTAGTGCTTTGTGTGTGAGGAGTTCTGGATCCTGTGGGTGCTGAAACAGATATTTTGGTTCAGGGGTCTCACAGTGGCTTGGGATGCAGAAGTGCCTGCAGTAGCTTCCACCTGCCCCAACTATCTYTCCCCTTTTTACTGTCATTTGAGGACAAATTTGAATAGATGCTTCAGAAATTACTCGTCATAACATTTCCCATTTTCAAGGTCACTGAGACCCAGGAGAGAGTGGCAGAGACTGACCCCCTTCATACAGGACTCCTCCTCTCTCTGGGGCGGCATTGGCTGAAAATCACAGACAAACTAACCTCATTCAGCAATACCCAGGGCACCCATAGTTTCCCGGCCTACTTTCTGGACCCTTGGCAGTATCTTCAGAAATCAGAACATGAAGGATGTCATGGTCTAGAGATTTGTTTTTTTAGATTTTGAGACCTGTCAAAGTGAAATGCTGATTTGTAGAGGGCAGAAAYGGGCCTAGAATGTGCCTGAATGCATGCTCCAAAAAGCATCAGCTGGTTACTGAACAGTGGAGGCTGTTCTGGCAGGAATGAGGATAAACCTTTGTTTCTGCAGGAGCAGAGCTGCCCCAGAGGGCTCCCCCTTGGCTGTTGGCTCCCCTGGTACCACTGAATCTACACAGAATGAAACAGGGATTCAAATCAGCTGGCAAAGAGGCATCTGTTTATTCCTCCCATGCTTGGAAATGTATGATGACTTGAGTGCTATCCAGGTACAGGAACTGTAGGACACATTAGGCTCCTTACAAACAACATCCAGTGACACAGTTCTAATAAGCAGCCATGTGACAAGAGGAAGCATCAACATAGTGAAGGGAAGCAGATACAAGAAAGGGTTTCAGCAGTAGCTCGAGAAGTAATGATTGGAGGCTGCCCAGACACTAGTCTGAAGACTCTTACTTGGAGAGGACACCCTGGTGAGCCTGGCCAGCCTCCAAGAAGCAGCATAAATGAAAGCAGAACATCTCTGGGAGCTGCAGTATTCACTACTTTCTGTCCCAAAGGATCTACTAACAAGCCTCTCCTGTATTTCTTTCTCTCACACAAAAGTGTCAAACCAATGTCACAATACAAACAGAAGAGCTGTGACCTTCATATCCTCCTCATCTCTTTCACCTGGAACAGATTAGGAAAGCAGTAGTTAAAAACAGTCCCATTGCAAAAGCTGTCTGGTATCACCTGGCTTCAGAGCAGAGCAGGTTCACACCATTCAGTGTCATCTTCTCACTCCAGTTACCTTGCTAGTTTCCTACACCCCTCCCTAGAACCAGCACAGCACTGATTATCTCATACTGCTGTGAAACATGCTGAATAATTGATAATCTAGTTTGCTGACTGAACTGAAAAATGGTTTTTTTTGGGTCAATGCAAAATGAAATGCCTCTTTTCTTCCCTCCTCCAGTTCAAGACTGAGGAAAAAACTCACAGACAAGCATATTCAAGAGGAGATTAAATATTTTGTTTTAAGTTTTAGCTAAAGCTCTTTTCTGTGTCCTCTTGGGCCAAAACATACAGAAAAGGAGCAAGAGGAGAATAACAAGAGACAGGAAATAAACAGGTTAGATCCCTGAAACATGCAGTTCCATGCTCATCTATCCGCAGACTGGGCTAATGCTATGTGACCTTATCAGCTGTGTAGTGTCCTAGAGAACTATGAGGCAAAACTGAASTAGGAAGTTATTATTCACATTGGCTTACAGAACTTTGCAACCTTGTGAGAGTGACCTTACCTAGTGTGGTGAAGATTGTTTCACTAGCTAGAAGATAAAAAAGGACACATAGAAAAGAAAAATGTAGACAAGCCACATGGATCCAACAGAGAAGGACAGATAGTAGTGTTAAACTTTATTGAAGAAAATCTCTGTTCTGCCTCCTAATTTTCTGTTAAAGTCAGATTATCTTCAAAAATAAGCAAAAWGAGATGTCTTGGAGGTGACACCCTGTGTCATACTTGTGGGGATAAAAATGAAGGGGCAGTAGTTAGCACTGCRGTGGCAGTATGTTAAGGATCCTTGACATCTATACATCAGATGTCATGCATCAGTAAGCAGCCACATGAAAAGTCCCAAGAAGAATGCAAAGTACACCTCACCTTTTCTGGTCCAGAGAGGGATACAG
Source organism: Rhea americana (assembly GCF_003343005.1). Lineage (NCBI taxonomy): Eukaryota > Metazoa > Chordata > Aves > Rheiformes > Rheidae > Rhea > Rhea americana. Next base: position 774,678 of record NW_028186367.1, on the reverse strand, counting down.
CCTCTCCAGCATGTGGTAGTAGGTTTGTGCCCTTGTGCAGGTCCCAGCTCACTCTTGTAGCTCTGCTACAAGTTGAACTGCTCAGAAACTGAGGGCATTTTTAATAGGAAATAAGTTTCCTTTTTAAAAGTGGCAAACCAGAAACTCCTGATTGAAAGGCATTTTCTATCCAAAAACAAATACCTTTTTTTCACGCAGCTGAAATTTGAAAAATAATAGCATTTTAAAGAGGAAAATATCTGTCATTCCTATTCAAATATTCACAGCTCCACCTTCCTTCGTTGCKTATAATTAGTTGTAAATGGGCCAAAGGAGTAGGTCCCAGGACAATGTTCTTTCCTGCATGATGCTGAGATCAGGGATGTATCTGCAATTCTGTCTCTTTTTAGCCATCATGACCAATTAGAATATGATGGCATGATGCCATTTAACACATCATTACCTACCCATTCACTGCTCTGTTTGTTCCATCTGTGTTGCATGGACCAAAGGAAGTACAAGAGGCTGTTTATAGGTAATGCAGGGCTTCTGGTTCACTCCAGACTACCATTACCTGTCAGCATCATCTAGGAGGAAGGTCATGGTTGTCTCTCCACCGCAGCATTTCTCTTGTCTGTCTGCAAAAGGGACCCATACATTTCAGTTTCCCTCAAAGATTTTTCAAATGAGAGGAGGTTAATATTTGCTTCTACAAAGACAGATGGAAAATGACATGTTTTTCTCTCCCTGAAACAAGACAAACTGAAGCACTAATTCCTAATTCAAAGATGGGCTTTGCAAACACAATCAAATTCAAACTTAYACAAAAGAAAATTCTTTTAGAAAAGGTCTCTACAAACTTCATAATATTTGGGAGTTTTGAGAGGCCTGTAAACATTTATTCTAAGCTCAGATGAAATAAAAACTTAGATTTAAAGACAATAAAAGAAAACAAAGCAATACTTTTATAACCATCCAAATACACAATTCACAAAACAATATGTTGTTATTTGTATTATAGTATTGAGACTCGTGCTGAGTTTGTACCATACAAACCTTTCATGAAAGGCCTGCTTGATTTTAGACCTAAAGTTTCCTATTGCACAGGAACGCAGGAATATTGACCCCTGAATCATGCTATGATGACATAAATATTGACAATCATTGAAGTGAGTATCAAGGCTTATTGACCAAAGTACAATAGTTGTCTAGGTTTTCAGAACTAAAAGGAACATCAAATAATGTTTCATGAGACAGGTTGTCAATATAGACTTTCATCAGTTACCTTAGCTGGAAATGTCTGCTTTGAGATTTCATACACTAAGAGCTCATTCCCACTCCTGGGCTAGTACACTTACAGGTGGAGCTGCTCCAGACGAAGTTCAGTCCATTCTGCCTGACTGAATCATGGCAACATTTGCATTTTTATTTGGGTAGTCAAGATTATACAAGACTTCCCTAGGAAATTCCTCTATGGATAATTTCCATGTAGGCCACCTAACTCAAGGTAACAGAGAGTAGAAGAGACTCATCAGGGAGAAAGGAGAAGTAATGCACATTCAAACTCCCACACATGCATAATATGATCAAAATGACAATTAGGAAATTCCTGAGTGACACTTCTTAGCCCAGAAGCTCACATCCTGTTACATACAAATAATTATCAAATATAGTGGGTGTCTATTCCCATACCTGTTCATAAACTACTTTGGGAAGCTTATATAAGCTCCATTTGATGCTTTGTTTATGTGTGCACGCAGGAAGTATTTGTGGGTCAGAATCTGTTATCTTTCAGAGCACAAGCCAATCACCGTTAACTGATGCAATTCAGAAAGAACATTTTCCCCAGGCACTCTATTTGATAATTATCCACGGTGGGGTTTCTCATCTGTTGTTGGCCCCTGTCCAGACAGAAAAATGAGCTGGAGAGAGTCCTGTTGTGGTCAGGTCTGGTAATTTCACTTATTGTAGGTCCTACGTGATTAGCTTTCCTGAAACCTTTYGTGTTCTGAGGACACTATAAACAGATGTTCTCACTTGTCACCATGACTCTTTTCAGGCAGGCCTGACTCAGGCTTTTCTTATTCTGTGTAATAACAGGACTTACCTTAGAGCATGCATCAAAGCATCTTGCATCTCAAATTCATTCAGATATTCAGTAGCATTTTGTGGATTTCAAAATATCAGGCTTTTGAGAGCTTCCCGTTTCACTGGCAATTTTTCCTTTCTACCCAGGTGGGACTAAACTCAAATGTGAGGATATACAGTAAACAAATTCTCTTTTATCTTGCAATATTGAATGTACCTGAACACAAGCATTACCATATGAGATTCAGAGTGGTGGAAACTCTCACACTGTCAGCTACTTCATTGCCACCCACAGCCTCTGGTGATGGACTAATCACTATGGAAACCCTCCCAGCCTCCTTCCTTCACCTATTATAGATTGTCGTTATCTTTTTGCCACTGGTGGCAGAGATCCTATGCAGAAATTTTCAAGAAGATGGACCAGGAACTTTGGGGCTGCTGAAGGAGGAACATAGAGAAGGCTTACACGCCTGCTTCCTGAGGCAACTCAACTGTCTTTCTGATACTTATAGCATATATCCATCCTCATTTCAAGAGCAAAACCTCTCCCGGCTTAATGCAAATTTAGGGAGGGCCATGAATATTCAACATCCTCCAAAAAGGAAAGAGGGAAACACTATGAAATTTCAGGCTGAATATTAAGCAATAATTCCTATTAATTAAAATTAGACTTCAAGGATTTGAACACAGATTGTAGTCAGCAGTAGTTAGATGAAACCGAATGAATATTTAGCATCTCTTATTCCTAGGATTCAAATACTCACTGAGCTGTGTAATATTCTATCTGGCTGTAKACTGTCCAGAATAGCAGTTTGAATTTAAAATATATTATAAGAGTTGTACAGGAAGTGACAGAAAGAGTCTCATCATTGYTAACACATCTTGCCAGATATACCACTTTGCTGAAGCAAAAGAACTGCATAATTAGCTGATTATTAGTTCTCAGAATGTTTTGCAGTTAATTTTATTCATTTTTCACAAACTTCTCTTTCTGTCGTGATGCCATAGACACTAATTTTGCAAATGACTAGACTTTTCACTAAATTCTTTGGTCGTAATCTAGGCAACTAGTACAATGGCATAAAGGCTCACTCTTAAACATAGGAATTGGCTCAGGAAAGCGTTGGATAGTGTTTAAGCACATACTTAAGTACCAGACTGAAAAGGKACACAAAAAAAGAAAAAAGTGACARATTCTCATTAACATTAAGCCAAATGGGCTTGAGCCACAGTGTTCATTATCAGTAGACTCATAGCATCAGCGCRGCTTGGATTCAAAGATAGTCTCAGCTTCAGGAGCTATGGTGGACATTATTATTATTATTATCATTATTATCATTATTATTACTATCATTATCATGATCACTATCATTATCATTATCATTATTATCATTATATTATTTAGACCTTCTTCGCATGAATACTTCACTTGCCATTAAGTCTGATTTTGGTATGAAATCTTTCTATTACTAATTACTATCTMATGTCTAGGACATACCCTACAGTAAGGACAAATTCAAACCTCTTTTATTCTATTGCAAKTCCTTCTTCAATCAATAACAATACATTTGTAGAAAGTAGAAATTCTGCACAGCAGTAGATCATCCTTTTCCTAACTGCATTGGTGTTGCCTAATTATATTGCTGGCTAAGTACTTGCTCTCCTTCAGAGCCCGTATTTTTAGCATATCAGAGAATGATTTTACATGTAGAAATTGCTTGATCCTGTAATCAGCCCAGAAGTCYAGAAGTCCAGCTTGCCACTGCACTTATTTGGCCCATAGAAAGTTAARAAAATATTCATTGTTTCTTTGCTCTAGCTATATTTTTTTCAGACTTTCACATTTGCCTTGCAGTCACACCTTGCATAACCCTAAGTTAGAAGAAAAGATGCCACAGATGCCTTCTTTATCTGGAAGGACTTAAGCAGAGCACATTTATCTGGAAGGACTTAAGCAGAGCACATTTAGATGGTTCAGCAGATGCCTATCTAGCATAATAATGAGATAGAAGAGGATCGACCAGTCCGTTCGCTACTCCCATGGACCATGAAATGTGGTGTAATTAAGTGAGGCACAGGTTGTGCATCTTCTGCTGAACTGGGCTGAATTTTTGATGTCTGGATACATGTCTTGAAAGTTTATAGACACTATATCTCAGCTTCCTTCAGCACAGTGTTAGAAAGACTCCACCTGCTTCATCTGTGATCCTAACTCGTTACTGGCTGATGATCAGTGAGGACAGATGCCGGTTGAACATGCCATGGAATAAAGGTCAAACTAATCATACATATTGCATATTTATCATTTTCACCAAAACAGGTCTCAAGCATGGAATTATTGTGGTGACCTAATGTGGAATTTAAATTTACTTTCATCAAAACAGTCAAAGTGAACTCCAGATCAGCCATGCTGCATATGGTGTACCATTAAATTAATACAGTGTCAAATTTCATTGTACTTTGGCTTCTGTGTAAAGGAAGTGCAAACATCTGGCTAATAATATTCAACCTTGGCCCTCTCTGATGTTTGTAAACCTGTCTACGCTACTGTATTGACAAGTTAGCTAAAATGAATTAATTAGCATACTGGGGGTGATGTAGGGTCCCCCTGTTGCAGTGAAAGTGCCTGACTTTCTCCCTCTGTGAATTTATCCTTGTAATCTCAGATTTAGAATTTGAATGACTCACTCATTCTGTGAAATGACCTCAAACCTTTTCAAGAGCTTTCATTAAACACAGACAGCCCCTCCTTGACAAATAACTATTCCTTGGGTAGGCAACACACAAATGTTGCAGTTCTGCTTAACCAGTTTCTGTGGCTCCTCAGAGGCCACTCGTTCCAGTGATTTAGAGCCCTGTGTTTAAGTGTTCCCATTTGGACCAATCAAGTAACCTACCCAGCAATTTCTGCAGCAAAAGACCCTGCTGTCACAGCTTGCTAAAAGATGCATGTCCATCCCCTGAACTTGTCTGCTGCAACTCCCACTCACAGACTGCAAAGGCAAAGCATTTCGAAAGCTTTTGTGAGCTGGTGAAGATCAAAGAAATTTGGTTGCATAAATCATAACATTTCTGGAATATTAAACTAGAATAAAATGAAGGCTGCACTGTAAATGCAGAGAAATGTAAATGAGGAAAGCTGAACAATTTCCTCTAATAGAACTGTCTTAAGCTCACTGACCTAAACCACTGAAAAGGTTTGCAAAGAACAGTTCTCACTTTTGACACAAATGAGTGGCAGTGAGGATGCTGTGATAGGGCTGGGATGAGACAAAATCTTACTTACTAGGATTGCACATGCATTTGCAGACTGCTGTAAAGCTCCTGCAGAAACTGAACTGCACATTAATACACTGCATGTTCTTGTGGAGAAGGTGACCCTGCTGCACAGAGCCCATGGGGCTGAATTAGTTTTATGTGTTGACTTCCAAATCCTGATAATTACTGCTAGTAGCCGATAAAAGAAATACATATGGATCTTGATTCAAGGTGGACCTGAAAAGCCGGCTCAGGCTGAAGGGGTAGCTGTGTCAATGATGTGGTACTGTGTCAGCTAAAGGACCATATAAATGTAACACTGCTAACAGTTGCAAACAGGCCTTTGAGGTTTTGTAACCTGCATGAGCTACTTCATTTTCAGATGTGTTCTGCTTCCTGGTGCCAGCCAGACAACAATATTTGGTCAGACTGGGGCCTGGCCTACTGGAAAGCAGCTTTAGAGAAAAAGACTTGGAAGTCCTGGTGGACATCAAGTTGACCATGAGCCAGCAAAGTGCCCTGCTGGCAAAAAAGGCCAACAGTATCCTGAGCTTCCTTAGGAAGAGCATTGCAAGCAGGTTGAGGGAGGTGATCCTTCCCCTCTACTCAGCACTTGTGAGACTGTGTCTGAAGTCCTGTGTCCAGTTGTGGTCTCCACAGTACAGGAAAGATATGGATGCACTAGAGTGAGTCGAGAAGAGGATTGAGGGTTCAGGGAGATGGTTAAAGCAGTGAGGCAGCTGCCGTAGGAGGACAGTCTGAGTAACCTGGAACTGTTTAGCTTTGAGAAGAGGAGGCTCAGGGGAATTCTTATCAGTGTGCCTTAATGGGAGGGAGTAAAGAAGGGAGAGGTAGACTATTCTAAATGRTGTCCAGAGACAGGACAAGAAACAATGGGCCTGAAACTGAAAATGTAGGAAAAACAGAAATACAGGAGATTCCAATTAAACATAAGAAAAATACATATATATTCTCATGTTTAAATTGAATATCTCTATATATAATATGTATTAGATATGTGTGTTTATATATATAAAAATATATATTTTATATTGTATATATATTCAGTTAAAACATACACACACACATATATATATATACACACACATATATATATGTATATTGCTGTGAGTGTGTTCACTGGAACAGGTTGTCCAGGGAGGATATAGAGTCACCATTCTTGGAGACATTAAAAACCTGACTTGACGTGGTCCTGGGYAATCTACTCCAGCTGACGCTGGTTTGAGTAGAGGGGTTAGACTATACACTCTCCAGAGGGGCCTCTGACACCAGTGATTCTGTGATTCTGTGATATTTCTAACACTTGTTATTTTGACTGCAGTTTATGGAGCAGGGGCTAACATTAAAGTTTCTCATCTTACCTGAAGTTTAGTGCTTCCAGTAGAATAAACCTTATTGCATGCTAGGACAAAGGCCTTGGCCCAAGAAAAAGCAACTTCCCATGAAATTTTCAGTGCTGTACTTTGCACTGWTCCTTTCTTTGTAAAGGACACAAATTCACTGGCATAATCAACCATGGTCTGTTCCATTTCTAGCCATAAAGTCTAGACTGTCAAACCCTGCCCCCTCCCCACAAGAAAACACAATTGGAAGACAAAACACCTCATGTAGATTCCCAGCTGCCACTGAGAGTTTGCATCCTGCTTGTGTCTTGAGGGTTCTTGCTAGCAAGAGCGTCACAAACTCACTGACCCCATTCCCAGTTTGCACTAGACCCCATTCATAAACAACACAGTCACTGAAACAAAATCCCACTCCTATTCCACCAACAGAGGATGGGAGGCAGGAGGASTGAGAACCAAGCAGGAGCCAGTCTGGCTTCAAAGGGACAGGGTGGAAGATTCAAACAATAACTAAAGTTAAAACCTTAAGTAAGATGAAAGGGAGAAATCACACTTCTGCTCTGAGCACACCGTGCAAAGGGAAGGCTGTAATGGGTTAAGCTCATCCCCACTGTTGTGTGATGTTGTTTATTCAAAAGGACATATTTGATGTGTTCAAACATGTTAGGACAGATTCAACTCTAATTCTTCAAGGCTGATCAGGAGGACAATCTTCAGGACTTGACCAAATGCAGCATGACCAGGTCTCTTGAGATAGTACATTATCATTCAGATTTTTCTGTCCTGCAGTTGCATGCAAATCTCAGAGTGCTTTTGGTAGAATGCTTTCACACAACAGTTTTAGGTACCCAAGCTAAGATCCTAGGTTATCCTTGCTCTATGAATACTTCATGGAGAGAGACATTGCCTTACGGCCACTCACCCCACCTAATTTCACCAGTGTATATACCAYCTCTTTCATGGAATTTGATATGCATGCGTTGAAAGCCAGTGCTGTGATTTTGGGGATATATTTACTGCTGTTTAGATGCCAAGGAATAGTTTTCAGATAGCTATTTTCTGAGTGAGTCTTGTTCTTTCCCACTTCTTCAGCATTGAAGAGGCAGGTTAGTCCAGGACTGGGAAAAATGCAAGGTGATGATAATATGGGGGAGGGGGGGAAGAAAGAGGCAAAGACTCTTGTGGCTAATAGGATCTTGCAGTTTCCTTCAGGGAGGATCAAAAGACATCAGGCAATTGAGTTTAAAGTCACACAGTCCCATACAGTGAAATTATTTTAGATAAGATAAGAAATGAACGACAGGACTCAGAGAGAGAGAAGTCCCTTCCGCTTTGCCCTCAGGGAAGAATGTGCCCTCACTCAAGAAGTAACATGCTACAGGGAAAAATTCACTGCTGTATCAGCTGGATAACGTGACCTCTCAGAGCTTCTGCAGTGGACAGTGTGGGCTTCTGCAGTGGGAGATACGAGGAACACTTTCCTGTGCCTCAAGGATGAAAAGATAAGAATGGATTGCCACAAGCAGTAAAATTAATTATTTTCATATATCTGATGGGTTGTTTCCTATGACAACATTTCCACAAATTAGGAAGGCTTTTGAGCTCTTTCAGGATCAAGACAAGAACCTGAATTACCAAAAGACAATTTTCCATCTCAAAAACTGCTCTATAAAACAAAAGAATTTTATCAGACACCCAGGACTCAATGGGATGGGGAGACAGAATAGGGCTCTTTTCTGCAAGATCATGTGTATGATATTGTCTAGCCTGAGATGGTTTGGTGATTTAGGCATTAGCATGAGACTCCATTTCCCCATCTGCCACGGACTGTGAAGGGACATTTCATCTGCCTCAGTTTCCTGGCTGTAGCAGGGGATGGTAATAATCAGTTCTTAGTGCCATGGYGCTGTAAGTAAGGACAGAGAAGGTCTCTAGTACTGTGCAGACTGGCTCTTAATATCCTTAAAAAGATGGTGATTTTCTCTAGCTTCACTTAAACCAGTGATTCATTGTATTCCAGACTGGTATACCCACACAGCCAGTACTAGTGGCTTATTATCATCTTAAAGAAAGTGTTCTTGTTTGGCATTGATTTCCATTTGACAGAATTGTCGCCTACAGTATTGTTTATCAAGTTATTTTCTCCGGATATTTGTAATGGACTAGGCAGGAAAATCTATGCCCCCAGCCCTGGTTCTGACCACCCACTTTCTCCAAAGCCATGATCAGGAAAACCTCAGACTCTTCTGTTACTGACTCTGGCTTGTCTCAGCTCCCATGAAAATCAGGACAAGACTAGTAAAATACCTCCACAGCACAGGTTAGTGTGTGTGTTGCTAGCTGTTAATGCAGGCAACTTGCTGGTGCAGGCAGGGGCCAAATACTGTACTTATAAACCCTGGAGTGTCAGAGAGTGACTGGGAATAGGAGGCAGGATAGGCTGACCTTAGACAAACTTAATTTGTGCAGTTTAGGCAAAAGACCCACTGAAGCCTGGGCCAAGCAGCCATTAACAGCAGCCGCTGCACAGCTCCCTMTATCATGCAAGGACCTTCTCTCTCCTTTAAGCCACCTGAGTCTTGGGCACCACAGGAACAGAGTGGCTGAAGGAGTACAGTGTGCCAAAGGTGCCAGGACCACCAGGAAGGAGACATGCCCTTCCCCTTCCACATCAGCTTACTGCACAACTTGCTTGAGCATTCCTGAGTGCCTCCTGGGACAGAGACGCTCTGCACCCCTTCAAATCCCCTCGCAGAGTTCACCATTTAGGGCTATGAAGGAATATGACTGATGGAGAGTGGAGAAGCCTGTGTGGAGGGGAGAAACTGGAGGGGGAAGTTACTGGGACTGCAAAATTAGAACGAGGACAAGAAAATAAATCAAATCCTCTCTCTCTCCTTCCCTCCCTAGTCTCCTACACTTCTGTCTTTTCTCTCTCTCTCCTTGTTGCATTTCTAACACAGTGAACATCCGAGCAGTTGTGATTTCTCAGGGACTGGCAGATCCTTTATCTCCCAAGACATTTTCTGTCAGCCAGTCTGTAGAACCACAGGAGTCTGTGGTCAGACATTACCAGGAATGAATGTAGGAATAAAGACTGTTTTCCTTGTCTCCAGCTCACTAATCTGAAGCGACAGAACTGTGGTAGGGCAAAAGAGGAACCATTTCGTTTGGGTGCAGGTACTGGCTGGATCTGGAGTCCTGGCACATCAGCCCACACTCTTCAGATTAACATTACTGCTAGAGATAGCAGGCATGCATGATTTCTGAAGGGGTCTGCAGACGCTCTAACCGAAAGGCTATTAATATGGAAATTTGCCGACATGATATCAGAGGCCTTGTAGCAGCCATGGCTGCAGCAGCCTTCAGGAAGACAAGATTTGTGTCCTTGGTGCGGACGGGCATGCTGATCAGGAGGATTACAGYAGGGGTAGGGGTGGCCTGGTACACTGCCAGCACTCCTTTAAAGAAGCTGAAGGCTGTCATCTGTGTATTAGGGGATCCCACATTTTAGTTTACTGGAGTACCTTCTTTGACCAAGGTCCAGCCCAAATCTGAGTACAAATCAAGCTTATTATGCTATCCAAAATGATTGAAATTTCTATGCTATGAACATGGCTGTCTAAGAAATCGTAATCAGTTTTGTCTGAAGACAATGAGATTAATCAAATAGAGGATGTTTGAGCTAAGATTTGATTATGATGCTCAGGAAAAGAAAAGAATATTGCTTGACTTGAAGGTGCCAGTGCATTGGTATCCTGGTCCTAGGTAGTCTCTGTGTCTTGTAGCCACCAGCTTGAGCACAATGAGGCACTTAACTACAACCTGCAAAGTATAGTAAAGATGAAGAACCTAGAACCATTTTAACAGAGGCCATCTAACAGAAGTTACTAGCCATCATCCCACTATTTTAAGAAACTTCATGATTTTTTTTCAATTAGGACCTCAGTCCAAGCATAAAAATTGAGAAAGTCTTTAACTAAACCCTTTGTGATTGAAGTTTATCTTAGGGTTTCCTTTTATTTTCTTTCTTTAGCATGCCATAAAATTATGCAGATGCATGTGCTGGCCTCAAGTTAAACTAGAGTATCTTTCCACTGATTCCCAAAGGAGAAAAAGTTTGAGGCTGTCCCTTTAAAGTTGCAATTTATCTTGAAACCCTCCACATCACCTATCTCCCAGATGCATGATTGTCCCCTTTTTTATTTCTTACTAGTACAATCCAAAGGGTGATTACTCACCCCTGCTTTTTGAGATGGACATGATAATCTGTTTGCTGACTGTGTACCAGCGACAATTTGGGGGATCCATAGGAACTCTCCCATGATCCAGTTACAAAAATGAGACATAGTGCAACGACTAATGCCTGGAAAATATCTATCTGCTTGCCTTGGCCAGTTYCTGGATGAATCTTGTTGTATCTGAAGGATTTGTAGATTCTCTGAAAGAACTAAAGATTCCTTAAAAACACAATAATGATTTAGCCTACCAAGAAGAAGAATTAATAATATGCATGTTGTTTGGATTTTGCTATTAATCTGGATTAAATACTGAAATATCTTGGCTGTTATGGTAGAGTAAGAAAATACAACAGACTTAGTTTCATATATAAGCTTCCAAAGCTGTCCATGTTAATATTAACTTGATGGAAAGCTTTGTGTGTGGAAAGTATGTTCACAGGTCCCAAGAGAAATCCCAGACTTATCTAGATCAAACAGATAAAGGACATATTACCACTTAGTTCATGGAGTAACAATAGAAGACAAGAAAGTGCCTGCAGACATTTATTTCAACTGTTGAAATAAATTTCTTTCTTTGTACTTATGGCAACATCTTTCCTTAGATTTTCAAGGATTCTTCTCACTTGCTTTTTATTAGATGAACTTACTAGAAGCTGGTTTAAAGACTTTATTCTTTAAGCATTGTCATGGGAATCTAGACAATGAAAGGCCCATCATTTGAAAAGGCATAAAGGTGCATTACTGAACTTCAGGTACTACAACGCTTTAAAAACTTGGTTCAGACGCAGTTTTAAACTGATGCATCATGAGATATGTGCARCCAACAACAATGAAATAACTTCCTCTGAATTTCAAGCAGTCAGCCATGAAGTAAATGAAAATTGTGATTATTGCAGTTGAATAATTTCTGGATTTGAGGAATTTGGGACTTTTACCACAAAGAAATCAGGGACTCAGATAGTACTGAATATACTGAATATAAAGCCAGAGTATATATATCAGACAAGCTGATCKGAGACAACAGATTTAATAAATTGTTTCTCTAATAACTAAGTGCGGGTAGACAGAGAAAAGATAGTTCATCTCAGGAAAACAGTATGCCCAATATAGTTTGGAGATCATCCATCCCTGGAGGTTTTCAAGACTTGATTAAACAGAGACAAAGTTTACCTGACATAGCTGCAGCTACAGTAGTAGTTAGTAGCGACTAGGATTTGAATCATCACAGCTAAACTTTAGGAATTTGCTCAGTGTGCTCAAATTCCCAATCTAGTCTCAGTCAGGAGCCAAGGTGCCTTCTGCAGCCAGCAGATAAAAATGGRATCTTTCTAAGCACAATTCGTCTTATCTAAGATCTGAACTGTGACCTGGAGGAGGCTATTAGAGAGGACATAGACTCCTGGCTCTTAGATAGCTAATGTTCATTCAGATGTATCCCATCCAAGTCTCATCCTAACTGTGCGGTATTTATTGAGGGAATGTGCTGAGAGAAGAATTTTGCCKAGACTTTACACTACCTTCCCATATTGGGAGCTCAGCAGTCTTCTGTGCAGTGTCCTAGTTGCTTGTGATAGGAGGTTAATCTTTTAATGAGATTTTAGAAGACTTTATTGCTGGTTTTATGTAAGGAGTCCAGAATCCCCAATGTCAGGATCTTAGTAAATAAGGTTTGTTAGTCAGGGGAATTTCACATATTTGGAGCAAAAATTACGAGAGAATTTGCTAATACATGAGAACATCTAATAGTCAGGAGCTTGTTCTTCTGTATAGTCAGTGGAGAAAAAGAAGTCCCTCTATTTGTCAGTTCAGATCTCAGATGGAACCTATTTTCTGTTGCCACAGCAATTCTTATATTATATTAAACCTTTATATCCATCTTTATAATGGAGATATTGGAAGTAAAAACAACATAAATATTTTTGCTGAATGAGTTTCATATAACAATAAATGTTATGTTCATTAAATGCCATTAATTATCTATAAGCCCTATGGTAGCTTAATACTATACGTGGAATGAAGTTTTAGACTTTGATACATGATTATGTGAAAGTACATATTATCTGCTAATCCCAACTAATGGGTAACTCTTGAAGGTCTCAAGAATACATATGTTTCATGAAATATCCTCACTTTTCTCTGACTACTTTTTTCTGGAGTCTTACATTTTTCAGGTGATACGAGAATTGTGTGAAAAGCATATTCGTTCCCTAGCTGAAGAGATTTGGAAGTTGCTAGCAGTGCACAAATCTTTTTCACAGGAGAGAAGAAATTTCTCATTTTTATCAGAGGGCCATTTCTATGTCTGTAAAAGAATTTCAGGTGAGAGGGACCATAAGGAAAAYCTGAAGCTTCATTTCCATTTTTTACAATAAATTATGCAATGAAATCAGTCTTTGTATTAAAACTCTTGGCTCTTTGCTGTCAGGTAGAGTTGAGCAAAAGCCAAGGATGGTTTCATTAGGAAGACAAGATTAAAAGTCAATGACACTTCTCAACCCAGTAGATTCCCCACTGGCTAAACAGAAAGCAGCTGCTGAATTGCCTGTTTGAATTCTGACTCGGTAGTCTGATATTGCACTTCTTGTACTTTCTAGGAATTACTGTTTGAAAAGGGAACTCCCTTCACAGCAAAGCTTGTTTTCTGGACACCTGCAAATGAGAAGCTAGAAGAGATGCTAATACAAGACATATCCAATAAATCAGTCTGCCCTCCCTGGACACTATGTCCCGCTCAGTTCAGTGGTTGCAGCTCTTTACGTGGAGCATGACCACCTACCCTTCTACTCTGCCTGACTTTACTGGATGCTTGAATTTTGGCATGATTCCAAATGTGATTATTCCAGAGGAATTGCTTCCTGGAGTTCCATCCATCTTTGCTGATGTTTTGTCTATGTTTTTGGCCTCTCTTGATGCTTTAATATTATTTCTCCTCCTTTCTCATGTTTGTATTACCTCATCATGTAGCTCATCTGTGAATTTAATTAATAGGCGGTTGCAGTGGTACGGGAAATAATAGATACAATGTGACACGACACATATTCTGCCCTGCATACACACAGTTTTCTTCATTACTGTCCCTCCCTTGCAGCCCTTGATCCATTCTTCAGAGCTTACAACATTGCTTGCAAATTTTTCTGTTACAGAGTTATGAGATGTTACCTTAAATGCCCTCACTAACTAGCTGTAGGCAGTTCCCCCTGCAGCACAGTGGCTCTGTAAGGCGGTGAGACTGCCTCCCTGACCACTGGCTGGGACTACCAGGAGCCTCGTGGACTCCTCAGGGCTCTGCCAGACAAGGCACCTGAGACTCAGACTCTGCACCACTTAGCCTGAGGTTTAAATCTAGCCCCTAAATCATCTTTTGAAACAGAATGCTTAGTGGTGTTAATTTTGGAAATTTTCTCTTCCCATTACATTTCTTAAGCTGAGCACCGAGTTGAGAAGACAAGAGTCATCTTTTAAATATTCTTCTTTTGTAGGAGCATAGTAGGAGCATAGTGACCACCCCCAACAAATTCCCACTTCTTGGCTTCCCTGTGTTCCCTTTCCCTTTCCCCCTTTTTTATTCTTTATTTCATCTTCTTTTTACTTTCCAGGAGATTATAGAGGTTGACAAAGTGCTAATCTTGCCAAGGATTACGCACAAGGAATCTCTATTGATTTCCTTTTTCCTTTAACAGAAATAATAAATGCCTGCATTGCAGGGTTTCAGGAACTGCTGGAGATGATAAGGCACTTTTTTCTAGCATTAACTTTAATGTTTTTGCTTGCATAAAATATTGATTTATTAAAGAATCTACAAATAATGTATTTAGTGAGAATGCTATGTTTATATAACCAAAAATCCCCATTAGTACATATAATAGCTGAGAAATAGCAATAGAGAGGTAGGAATTTCATTTTTCTTGTTTCATTTAGTGCTGTAAGTTTATACTGTGTGGGATAAATTGCACATGTACTCCCTCAGACACTTACTGTTCTGTGTGTTAGGTATGTTCTGTTGTTCAAGAATTTGATTTTTATCAATTGTATCTAAATCTATACTGGTGTCACTTTTTCCATCACATTTTCCTGAGAGTTGTACTAGAAATTAAACTTCGCCCCATCAGTGGTAGTTACAATGGCGGGATAGGACAGGTTATAAGGCTGGATCTGGAAGAAAGAGGTTAKCTTACAAGGATTAGGTAGAACTATCTCACACTGCATGTATCAAAAGCATGATCTACTGATTGAAAAAACATGTGAAATGACTTCTAAAGCTATAGAGTCATGCCATGTTTTTAATCAACATACCCATGTGTTCACACATTGATGCAGCATCTGACAAAGACCTAGCTGGATAACTCCAGCCTGCATCTCAGAGCCCAAATCTGAAACCTTTSCTCAGAAACAGCACCTGGGGAGAGCTCTTTTACAAAGTGACAGAGTGTTTCTGGAGAGCAAGCATGGAAAGAGAACATGAGGGGACTTTTATTATCCAGCATACTCACTGCTGTGCAGGGTGCAAGGGACAGCCCAGCAGTGCYCTCCACTAGAAACAAAACTACATGCAGGAGAAAGACATTGTCTAAAGTCATGGGAAGCTGTGGTTGAATACTATGTGTCATTGCATGGCAGCTCATCAGGTTCACTGGGAGAGACAATATATTTCAATCACTGACRGGATCCTGAAAACACTTGCAAGCTTAGGCTCTTAAAATGTCAGGACAAGCCAGAAAGGRGGGATACTTCACTATCAATGGGTGCAGGGTGGATGGATACATCTAATAAATCCCAGCAGTGAGCTTTAATGGGTGGGAGGCATCTTATAGTGCTGCTTACTTATGGAGCAAAACAACAAATCTTCAAGTTCTCAGAAAGGAGCATCATCAGGAGTGAGGGCACCATGGTCTTTCAGATGACTGAAAAAAAGAGACCACTACTCACTTAGGAACAAGAACTGCAAAGTCCCTTCATTCCCTCTGGTACCAGCTGCTCCTGCAGGTGAAGCATATTGTAGGAAGTGATCATGCCCTTGTAGAGGAAGAGAAATARGAAATGGGATTTAAGAGATTTCTCCCATTTCTGAGTTCTGAGAAACTCCAAAATTTTCTTTTCTTCTTTCCTATTTATGTGCAGCAATTGTTTGACAGTTTCCTGGAAACAGAAGAAAGGGAACCTTTCTTGGAGAGCTGCATCCCTGCCACCACAGATTCCCATTATTCAGGCTGAACTCAGTTCCCACTTGCTACTTGTCACTTTTCCTCATTTGTGCTCTTCCTCTTCATTGGCTTTATATAAGGTTTTACRATAGACAAATCCTCCTCTCATTTCCCCTGCAAGGCACAACCAGGACCTGGTGTCTGGCATAAAAGATTCGTCAARGATAGAGAGCAAATATGGAAACTATTACTGCCAACTCCTGTTAATCCACATCCTCACACAGCCTTGGGCTATTATGTACCATTTCTTATTTATTTATTTGGATTTATCCAGAATAAAYATGAATGTGCCCAAACTCACTCCASAGACCAGTGAATAGCTTTATAAGCAGCCAGTTCCCCATCTCCCTCCACTCTCCTTGCCATCAACCTTCTTCCAACACAATCCAGGCAAGAAACAGAGTGAAAAAGCATAGTTGTTACCCTACACCTCTTCTTGTTCCTCTGAGCTATCACAGGTGTTGAGACTTTCAGAAAGTCATACAGTGAAACAATTTCAGGTCATTTCCCTTCTGAGAGACACATATTTAAAAGTAAGAGCTTGCTGTAGAAAGTGTCCTACCTCTAAAGAGTAGCTCATTTGTCTGCCTTTATAAAAGAATCTTCTCCATCCCTTGTACCAGTGAATCCAGTGCARGATGAATACAACTCATAAATGGTGCACTAGAGATGATAACAACACTGTCCATTAAGACTATCTTTTGCCCTGTGTGTTTTGAGACAGTGGAGATGTTTTAAAAGAACATGGGAGGCAGGCAACCAGCTCTGCTCTTCTGCATAGAAATTCTAGTGTCAAGAGGCCCAAGAACTGCAGGACCTCAATTTTGAGGGACTGATGGATTTTTCAGGCCCTGTAACAAAGACAAGACAGTATATGTTACAGTGACTGATCAGTCCATCCTGGAAGGGAAGGGAGTTMCAATGCACTGAGTAACTGAAGGCTTCTTTCAGGGATTATAACTGCTAGGATGATGGCTCTTGTCCRTAGATGGTCTGATTGTGTTCTAAACACTGTGGCCACATTGTGGGGCGTCATATTTGGTGCAAGAAGTCTCCATCTCTGAGCAGCAGCTGTTGGATCTATAGCTGTCAGGTTTATGACTCCATAAAGCTTTTATTTCTCYTCTTCTCTTTTTAATTAAAAGATTCCAAAAGCCACCTCTGTGGAAGAAAACTCCTCGTCAGCTGGAAGCTGAGAATGTCCTGGATATTTAGAGCTTTTGCAATGTTTAACGTATGAGCATTCATTTCCCCAGTGATTCTGGCAGCTGTTCCATCAGAGGGTTTTTTTGCAGCAGACTCCAAATATAAAATTTAAATGAAATATTTGGAATGCCTGTATCATCTCTTTCTCTCCAGTAAGAGATTGTTCTCTAGGATGACCATAAAAAATAGGGTGAAAGCTCACACTGCTAATCCTGCTTCCATTGTTATCCTTCTCCTTTAACTTCCCATTAATTATGTTTCTCTCAAATCAGCGGCTCCAGAGGCCAAGTTCAACCAACATGGTCCTCTCTTCATTAACTCAAAGTCACATTTGCCATGGTGAGTGGTGTGTTTCTGGAATTCAGCATTAGGTTACAGGGGAACTTCCTCAGCTATTTCAGTAGAATAATAGTCAGTAGATTATTTTGAGAGTTTTGGTGTTTACTGCTAGAATTTCTCATCACTTTAAAGACTAATAAGTAATTTTGATAGCTATCAATACAGTCATGAAACAGCCAGAATGGTAACTCCAGGAGAAATTGTCCATCAGAAGAGTTTCTGAAGCATTTAACCTTGTGTATGTGAAGTATATAAGAAAGCTATTGTTGGGAGGGGGACAGTTATTAGCACTATTTACTACCACAGCTAAATGTAGTACTTCTTTAAACTACGTCTCAGTCCCAGAAATGTATACTKTATTCAAATAAATAGATCCTGTTTACCCAAAACTCTTGAAATAAAATTAATTCTGAGTCAAAACAATATAAAAATCCATTTCATGTGGAGATTCAGCAGAGACACATGATTTGTATCTTAATCTCCACACAGAGCTTTTTATGAGTCCCCAAACCACATCTATGCATTGTATTTAGATYTTTAGTAACCATCATGACTCCTTTATGGCTCTTCTTCTGTATGGAGTAAATACCCTTATTAAGGTCATACTGCCTAACCCAGAGCAAGGGTTAAAATGGTGTACCAGAAACCATGATCTGCTTTCATGTATACAGGGAAATACTACTTTAAACTCAGGGGGGCACTGGCAATTTACACAAGCTGAGGATTTATTTAACAGATGGGATCTAAGAAATCCTTCTTCAGCCATGTCCTGACTTCCACTATGGTTAGAAAATGAGCAGAAAGTAACACAGCACACCCTAGGGCAGTCTCTACTGTCCCCTGGAAATGCCTTTTCTTTCCATTGCTTGTAGAAGGAGTCCAAAAAACTAGTTTAAAATATCTTTTAGTTGACTAAAGATAGTAGGATGAACTCCACACTGTGTCCAGCAGACGTGTCAATGCCTGTACACTCTTCTCATAAGAGGACTGGTTTCTGAAGGCCGAAGAACAAGAAACATGCTATGAAAAAGACAGGTTCTGATGTGGTAAAGCATTTCTTGCGTTGGGATTAAGTCAGAACTGCAACATTATTCCATGTTTTACCAATGTACATTTTTGTTTGGGAAGAGATGGAAGTGTATCTAAGGATAAAATGCTCATAKCCTTCTTAGGAAAGGATCTGAAATGAAGTGACGTCTTTAGATTCTGGTAGCTATCACAGTTTAGCTTTAAAAAAAAAGATATCGGTTGAAGCAAGTAACTTCACATTCAGTCATACAGATATAATAAAATTACATAATTGTACACATAAAAGTCCCTAATACAATAGAAAATGGACATATCCTACTCACCTATCCTATTACTAAAGTTTCAGTTGTACAATTCATAATGACATTTCCTGAGCTCTTCCTGCCATTGAAATCAGCAAGAGTGTTCTAGTTAGAACTTGCCAACAGGAATACGAGAGTTGCATATCGTAAGCATAATTAAGTGAAACCCAGGCTTCTGCTGCATTTGTTTACCTGGGACCTAGTCTATGTTCTGACACTGCAATGGATTTCTAGAACTCTTTGAAGATAAAAGCATTCTGAGGGCAAATCTTAAAAAAGGGATGGTGGCAGGGGAAGGGAGAAATGTATCACAAATACCTTATCACCTTTTCAGGTCCTATTTTGCTAGTCTTTCCATAGATAAATCAAAAATAGAGTCAAGATGCTAGCACATCCCTTTGCAGTATTAATTTAAGATGGATTTATACCAAATATACAAATAATTTGATTTTTTAAGTCAACTATACAGATGGTTGCATAATGTTATTGACATTTAAAGAGACTCAGAATTTTCTGTTCATTAAAAGTGTTAGAGAAACTATTCTCCCATTTAATATCCCTTAAACAGACTGATTTACTTTTCTAATGTATTTTATTAACAAACATCAATACATCAGCATTTTTTCTTCAAGTTAAGGCTTGGAAGGGATAAATTTTCCAGATAATTGATGGACCATTTAAAAGTCATTATGCAGAAGAGGACRAAGTGGAGTCATGCTGGAACAATGCAAGACTCACAGTATTCTGGACCCTTTTTGAAGATGTAGCCATGGGCATTATACAGCTTGCTYCTTTCTGATACTGCTCTACTAAACTCTGTTCTCTTATTATTCGGTTACAACTCATCTCACCTGGCCAAAACAATTCGTCTCATCCAAGACCTGAATTGTGATTTGGAGACAGTTTTCATTCTCCACTGACTGCAGAAGGAAACACTGTCCTCATTGTAAGATGGGCTTCTAACTGAAGCACTTGGACCTTTAGCACATTTCAAATGATGTGGGAAGTTTCTAAGCCTTCAACTCCTTGACCACCTATTTCATCATCCTGACTAACCAATATGAAGGAATAAGAGGGTGACAAAAGCACCCCATAACTCGCAATGCTGTTCTGGCTTCTCAACAAAGACTAGACGATATATATACAGAGACTACTCTTCTGCTCACATCCAAAGGCACTTTGAAACTTTTGGTATAATGCTGTCATTTCAAGCTTATACTCACTGAATACATTGCAGTAACTATTATTTCTGTGTTCTCACTACATAAAATGCATACCCTCTAGCAACTGCTAGTCAACTACTGAAGACAAAAAAAAAGAAAAGAGCAGTAAATTCTTGGAGCTAGTAGAAAGGTTGAAAAAGTGGGCGATAATGACAGGAAAACCGAATAGCACTGAAAAATTCTCTGCTGAAAAGTGCATTTACTCCTTTCTTAAACTTAACAAATCTGACATAGCGCACAGCAGTCCAGGCCATTCCCTTCAAATAAACCAGTAATTCTGATGGATTTAATATCATTTCACATTTTTATTGTTTCTTAGCAAAGAGGTTACCACAGTCATCCTGTTGCTCTGGAACAGGGRAAAAAAAAGTGTTATCTGTGTTTTCCATGAGTGTCACAATAAATGATGGTGAAGATGTGCCCCTCAGAGCCTTGTGTGATATATGAGTTTCCTAGACTGGGGGCTACTGGAGATAATTATGAACATGTAGGTTGACCTGCTACATGACCATGTCAGATACTAACGTGGAGCTACATGCAGCTTTCTCACCTTTTCTGCTGAGACAGAACATTTACTTTAATAGGAGACAGCTAACTCTTTAATAAAGGTCTGATGGGAAAAAAGACACCTCCATATCCTTTGGGAAGCCATTCTATTTATTATTAGACAGATCCTTTACTTAATGCCTTGTGACTAATTTCATCCTTTTCCTGAAGAATATTCAGATTTATGTTTATTTTCCATGAAACCCATATGAATTTAGATCACCAGGATGATGGAAAGATAACTTAGAATGACCCCAAGAGAAGTCTGGATTAATGAATTATTGATAGGGATAATAAAGGGATAAGAGCTTTCTCTTTCCAATACAGGTTGCAGGAGGGACCTCTATTGGCTGAGGGAGCTCATTTTGGAATTGATTTGAAGGTGTCATAGATGACAGCTGTTGAAGTCTGAACTAGACTGGGAAAGGCAGTAGTGAACAGATGCAGAAGGCTTTGAACAGCAGTGTGGCAAAACTACACTCCCATGAGAGGGTCTCCTAAAGAGGATCCCTGGCCTCGCCAAGTGTTTTTTTTTATTATTATTTTAACTTTTCTTTTATATTCCAAAAGAAATTTGTTTCCCAATGATATTTCTTAGTAACCCTTTATGTCAGGGAGTACTAAGTGCCATCCTTCTTTTTTAGGAAATATTTACTTGACTTTAAAATGAAAATTGCACAAAAGATGACTTCTTCTGGAAATGGCCAAAGATTAAATAGTATGTGTTCATCATCTTTAAATAAAAGCATTTGGTGTGGCTCAGCCTAGGCCAACTTCATTGCTGTTCTCATTACGGGATCTCCTACAAAGGTCACAGTTAACTACTAAAAATAAATCCATAGCAAAAAAACCATCCTCTCCTCAGCAAACAGTTTGAGAAAATATAGGCTACTCCTGTATTATAAGCACAGATCCAGGTCACTGAGCTGACCTACTTAGGGGATATTTTAGGGCTTCCCAAAAGACTTCATGTCCTCCAAATGTCAATCTTATTTCAGTTCATGCATCAGCCTTAAGTCTTCTTACTTCAGAGGAGACTGTTATTAGATGTAGATTTTTATCAAAGTTTAACCAGTTTAACATTTATTATGAGCAGCTCATAGAAAGTTGAGATGATCTTGACTCTGGTGTCTAGCAGCAGGAGCATGATTTAGTAAAACTTAGTAATTTGGTCCTAAATGTTATGACTGATTCAGATCTTAGTTCCTTGGACTACATGATGTGTAATTCTACTAAAACCAGAGAAAATGTGATATGTGAGCAGAGACRGACTGCTTAATTTAAATACTACTGCTAGTGCTGTTTTCAGAGCATTCTCTGTCCAAACTCACACAAGGGATAGGACCCTTGTGAGAAGAAATATCATTTGCCACCTGATAGTCCAGCTTATGGTGCTATCAGAAGTTTTCTCTTTAGTGTGAGCCTCCTTAGCCTTTGCATTTCCTTTGGCAGTATGGTACAGAATGGAGTCTTTTGGGGAAACAACATCCCAGCAGTGATGTAGCAAAGCCAGGTCAACCTGAGCATTGGTATTTTTTTAGATTGGTGTGGTTGGACTACCTAAACTGCATAACTGTTTACCCCAATGAAGTGTATCTTTCTCTCATAAAATTTCTGTCACTGGCCATGGTTTTGGTCATGCTATTCATAGAATCATAGAATCAGTAAGGTTGGAAGGGACCTCTGCAGATCATCTAGTCCAACCTCCCTGCTCTACAGGGTCACCTAGAGCATGTTAGACAGGGTTGCATCCAGGCGGACCTTGAATATCTCCAGAGAAGGAGACTCCACAACCTCTTCGGGCAACCTGTGCCAGTGCTCTGCCACTCTCACAGTGAAGAAATTCCYCCTCGTGTTCAGGCAGAACTTCCTGTGGTTCARTTTCTGCCCATTGTCTCTTGTCCTGTCACATGGGACAACTGATGACATGACATTGTAGCCACCTAGGCACTGAAGCCTCAGCACTTTTCCACCTGGCCATCTCCTCAGGACTGAGTGCAAGAGGAATTCTCAGAACATACTTACCTGTTTGGGCTCTGTGTGTCATACTGCAAGGAAATGAGAAGGGTGTTATAGCTGACAAGTCAGAAGCAGAAGAGTAGGAAGTCACAAGAGAAATCTGAGTAGAAGGAGGAGCCTTTTTCCAAGCAGGAATCCAACAAAAAATAATATAGGAACACCAAGGCTTATGTCTTCCTCCTCAGCCTTTATTATTGGCTAGTCTAGACAAGTGCCTTTGCAACTTATGTACATTTGTTCCTGTTTATCTTCTCCTAAAGTGCCAAACTTTCTCTCTGCCTTATGCAGAAAGTCTGTCACCTCACTTGCAGCTGACGTGGTAACAGGCACCAGTATTTAGATGTTCTAAGACTCCAGGTCATTTGGGTTCATTGCAGTTCACTGTCTGGAGCTTGGTGACTTTTTGAAAATGCCTTCTTTTCTGGGCTAGCTTTTCAGCATTTCATTAAAGATTTTTTAAATACATTAATCTGAAGTTTCACATTCCAAGTACAAGATTCTCTCTGGAAATCGCTTGGACCACAGTCCTCAAAGGCCAGACTCCATCTGGAGCAGAACCACAAACATGTTTTGRTCAGACTTCACAAAAGTCCTTCCTACATCTGTGATATCTTCTTGCTGCAGACAGCCTGTACTTCTTCCAGGGAACACATCATCTTCGTTCCCAACTAAGAGGATCATGTGTGAGCCTAGTATATCTGTAAAGCAAGGAAACTGCTTCCTGCTGAGTGGACCTTGGTAAAACAACCTGGAAGACCTGATAAAAATAATACATGTAACTTTGAGTGAGTTTATTTTAAAGTTCTTATCTAAAACAACATGAAGTATTTAGGTACTTGCCAAAATCTGACATTCCTCCCCCACCTTCCTCATCTTACAGCACAAAGGACAGAACTATCCCTCCTCCCCTGAAAGTTGTAAGGAAATATCAGTGAAAGTATATAAGCAGCTCAGATCTTCTGATGATGGGAGCTGATAAGGCAACAGGAGAAAATAGAGTACAGAATGTGTTAGGAGTATTAATCTTGCAATGACCTGCAAAGAGAATAGAGCAGATCCTAACCGAAACAGTTTCAACAAGTGAGCTGCAGCCTGTCCTGCAGAGCTCTGCCCACATCATCTCTCCCTGCAGAATAATCAACTTCCCACTCTGGCTGTGCAGACCCTGCCTTCTGCTGATCACACCCAGAGACCACAACCTGCTTCATGCTTGCCTTGCATGAACAGCTCAGTGTTTCAAAGACTGTATTTTCTCTGTTGATAACATCTTTTCCTGTTTATGTTTTCTATTCTCCATGAAGAGCAAGGAACACTACGCTAAAAATTCAAATCAATTTCTGACCATATGCTTCTCACTGACAATTATGGCCTTCTGAAGTCTGAAAATTATTTTTGAAGAAATAAAAGTTTTTGAGGCAATATGCCATGCATGACTAGAATCAGGTGGAAGTTTAAAGTGTGAGAGACACATCATCAATAGGTAGCTTGCCTACTGGAGCCTACTGTAGAAGTATTTCTTGGTGGGAGTGAAAGACAGCACAGCCATGCCTTTACAAGGGATTCTAATTAACTGATGACATTACTAGAGCAAGATCATTAAAACTAGCCTAGTGCATTTCAGTCTAATATCATCTTCAGATAGAATAATATTTTAATAATCCTTAAGCTGAAATTGATTTTTTGCATACACCAGGAATTGAAATCAAGGGAAAATGGCTGGAAATTATTTAGTAGTTAACATGAATTTAAAAAATTATTTTTTTTAATCAAAGTGGATATATATATATATATATATATAATTATTATTGAGGAGTTAAAATGTGTTCCATCTAGTTTATTCATTAATCTCAGTTCAGGATCAGTCATTTGGAATGGCTGTCACTGAAGATGACTGCTGTTTGCTATTGAATGACTGTTTATCTGCTTGTATCCAAGTAGCCGTCTGATGTATTAGTGTTCCTGTGCTTTCAATTTGTATAGCAGCATGGTGCGTCATTAACACTGAACAATGAACTCTATTAATAGAGAGGTTTGGATGGTCAATAACTCCTCTCAGTGTGTATGCATGGTAAACAATAAAAATGCCCACATTTTCCTAGTCCAGCCATGCTTGAGATCTCCAGGGATTACCCTTTGTAGAACACTCTGTGTTGTGATAGCAGAGGTTCCTCCTACAGCCATTTGTCTACCCCAAACACAGTATCTCAGTAGTTCAGTATTGACAGATACCCTCCAGCCTCCTCTCCAGTCTCTAACGGGTCTGGCGRTCTGTCTGTTAGAGGATGAAAACATCTCCTGAAGTCTATGCAGCTCATCTCAGGCCTTGGCATGGTTGARTCCATAGTCCATTCATGGACCTCTATTCTTCTTGAATTCTACCTAAATACTTCCCGTAAGAGACTCTGTGAGAGCTCTCATATGCTGCTGTATTTGGCCCAAGTTCTTTATTCATTTCCACCTGGGACACTTTATGGCATGTGCCCCCACACCTCTCCAAATAGCAGTGTGTTGCTTTAACTTTCTTCGCTCTCAATTCTCTAACAGTTTTGCCTCCTAGTCTTTCCAGGGAGTCTTGTTAGACCAAACTAGCTTCTCTCACTGTACTCCATAGAACAGCCATCCCAGATAGTGCTGCTGCAGCTAGTTTTTCCTGAATTCCTTCCAGTCTGTTGAAGTTGAAAAGTCTTCTCATAGAGAAATCAGTGTCACACAGACAACACTTTCTTACTGCGCTTTCCAGCTCCAGGTGGAKAGTTTTCAGAGCTGTTTCAGTCTTCTTTAATCTTCCTAAATYTTGCTATCAAAACTTTCTATTTTACCTTTTCACTTGTGATTGCTTTTCCCATAAGTGACACCATACCCCTGTACTTAGGGAATTGTATCACTACTAAGCAGTTTAATATAAATCTGCACAAAACAGACAGAAGGAAATACTTCACTAGTGCCAGAAAGCTCTCATTGTCTTTCTGGGGTGTCCCCATATTGAACCACTTTGCCTGAGAATAAATCTGCTATAGATTCCTATGTCTGCAACAGCACATCATTCTGCACATGGTTCTATGGGCAGTATCCATCCCTTAACCCTTTCAGTTGTCTCTGTTGATAGTGTGCCAAATAGGAAGTTTGTATAATTTGTACTCACTGCCAGTGAATGTTCCCTGAAGATGCAGAGGGGCAAATAATGTTTTTTACTAAGGGACATGTGCTTCAACAGGCTATGTGCTCATATCATGGCATTTCCTGCATGACTCATGCCAAAGCAGCTGGTGGTGGTGAGACTGTAATTGTAACCACTTGGAAATGATAAAGCTCCCTGCCTGTTACCACATCATTAAGATAATTAATCTCTATTAGTAATTAGTGTTGAGGAGACTTCAGACCTGTGAAGTCAACTTTCCCAGTCACTCTGACAAAGCAAGAAGCTGAAGTGCTGAGCAACCTGGTAAATTTACTATGCGACCCAAGAAATTCTGTCTCAGATCTATGAATGGAGTGGCAGTCCTGCAAGATCAGATTTGAGAGGAGGGCGGTGGATGTTGTCTACCTTGACTTCAATACAGCTTTTGATATTGTCTCTCATAACATCCTCGTAGCTTAAATTAATGCAGTGTGAACTAGGTGAAGCAGACGGGTGGATGGATTCCTATGTCTGAAGACAGAGCTCAGTGGCTTGTGATCAGTAGCAAAAAGTCTAGTTTAAGGCCTGTAGCTAGCATTGTTCCCCAGGGATCAATCTGAGGCCAATCCTGTTCAATTTATTCAACACTAACCTGAATGAAGTAACAGAGTGCATTCTTAGCATATCTGCTGATATAAAAATGGTAAGAGTGGTTGATAYGTATCACATCATTAAGGTAATTAATCTCAGAATCACAGAATGGCTGTGCAGCCATTCTGAGAGACCTTGATAGGATGGAGAAATGAGCAAATGGGAGCCTCATGAAGTTCAACAAAGGGAAGTGCAAAGTCCTGTACCTGGGAAGGAATATCCCTATTCACCAATACAGGCTGCTGGGGGATGACCCACTGGGAAGCAGCTTTGCAGAGAAGAACTGGAGGGTCCTGGTCGACAACAAGCTGACCATGAGCCAGCAGTGTGTGTTTGCAGCCAAGAAGGTCAGTGCTATCCTGGGCTTCGTTAGGAAGAGCAGAGCCATGTCAGCAGGTCACAGGAAGTGATCCTCTCCCTCCACTCAGCCCCCATGAAGCCACRCGTGGAGTGATGCCTGCAATTCCGGGCTCCCCTGTACAAGAGCAATATGGAGGTACTGGAGCACGTCCAGCAAAGGGCTGCTAAGATGGTGAAGGGACTGGAGCATCTCTCCTGTGAGGAAAGGCTGAGAGAGCTGAGACTGTTTAGACTAGACAGGAGGGCTCAGAGGGCGTCTARTCAGGGTGTGTAAATATCTGAAAGGAGAGCGTAAAGAAGGCAGGGYCRGGCTCTTCTCCGTGGTGCCCAGTGACAGGACRAGAGGCACGGGGCACAAACTGAAGCACAGGAAGTTCCATCTGAACTTGCCCCAGAGAGGTTGTGGATTCTCCTTCCTTGGAGATATTGCAAAGCCATGTGGACAGGGACCTGGGCAATGTGCTCTAGGTGACCCTGCTTGAGCAGGGGGGTTGGACTAGATGATCTCCAGAGRTCCTTTCCAACCTCAACCATTCTGTAATTCTGTGAGATGTGATCCTGAAGACAGGTCTACTTGTAGCATACAGCTTGGCAGCCATTTTCTTCTTATTTAGCACGGCTGAATTCCTTTCCCCAGTTGTACTCCTTATTTAATGTGGGCTCCTTGGTAAGCTGTGGACCTCTTTTTTTGYTGGGAAAGAAAACAACTGCTAGAATTAAAAATAATGGGGGGTATAAGATCTTTTTTTTTAAAAAAAGCTAGAAATGGTTGAGATTTTCATGGGCACTTATGAGACTAAAGTGGAGAAAGATGCCAAAGATTATTTTCAACAGCACCTAATCAACCTGTTACATAATGCCAGTGAAAATTAATGTCTTGAATGGACTTTGGTACACCTTACTGAGTAACTAGATAAGAAGAGTAAAAAATATCTTGAATAAGAGAGAGACTAGAATCAATGTTTCTCCTTCCCAGTAGTGGGCCRTTCCCAGTAGTCTTCAATATTTCTTAGGCTCTTCCTCTCTTCCAGCAAAACAAAATTTCTTTCTGCTTTTTATGGCGGTTTCAGCAGGAGGCTTGGACACAGTCCATACCCAACGTTGTCTGCAATCTGAGAGTTACGGTGGGTCCTGATGACTGAATGGGAAGGGGACACCAGTCCCTTGTTTTGAAAGGCCTATTGCATGGGAATGCTTACAGGGCTTAGGCATGCATGAGTTTGCCCAAACTCTGGTTATATGTAGTTTAAAGCACGAAATGGCTACAAGATGCTCATCTCAAGGATAGGCAGGAGAGGGAAATCCAGCTGTCTAAGAAACTTGAAAGTTATGATCAATGAGCTGGTGATGTATCAATAATTAGGTGAAATCATGAATGATAACTTTCATATTAACATCTTTAAGTATGGAACTATCATCCTATTTCCAGTGCCTAAATATTTATAAAATATGGCTTATCAGAACTGTTGACAGCATTAGTAGTAGTATTAATATATTTACATATGTACTATATAATACATATATATTAGTGGAATTAGTAACAGTAATGTTAGTATTATAGTGCCTAGTTTTCAGAGCAATGTGTCCTGCAACTAGAGCACCAGGCTAATGTCACTGCCACAGCATGTACTAATTATTCATTTCTATATTTATGTAAGTTTGAGTGTACTTAATAGTTCAGCATGAAAATACATCCTGGGTTCTTATTTGCTTAATTGGAGTATTTATTATAAGTTTACTGTGAGCACAGATCTTTTCGTTAGCCTTGTATGTTTGCACCTGTGCTCTAGGGATAGTAACAAACATCTGAAGGCCATTTTGTTGTTCTTATTAGTCACACTGCTGAGGGACATATTTGAGATACTCAATACATTGCCTATTTTTCCTATCAGTTTTTTCAACTCATGTCTCTTATTGTATCACTTTTATTTGTGTTTTCTTAACTCTTTCCATTCTAAGCTCATGTCAAAATAAATACAGTATTCTGGATGGTTTCTCTTGAGAATCATAGGTATGCAAAGAGTACCAATAACAAATGATGGCTCTGTATGTGTTGCTGAAAATCATATTGGCCTCTTTTGATTCTCTTTCACATTGAAAACTTTACTGCAAATTTAATCAAATGTTTTGAAAAATACTAAAATAGTGTAAATAGAGATTGACAGAAAAATATCTTGAAATAAATAGAGATACTGAAAAAAATATATATAATTTTAGAGTGTAGGAAAATGCCAGTCTTACAGGTAGACAATTTCAACAATAACAAGTTAATGTGAATGAATAGCTATATTTGTAATTATCTGATGGGGACTGTGGATGAAAAGAAACATTTCAAGCTGGGTGTGAAATGGGGACGAATAGAGCAAGCTGAAATGTCTGAAGCAGAGCACTGTCAAACTCCTTCAGCCGCTGGGGGAAATAGCATGATCATACAGGTAATGTGTTGAGCAAAATTGTTTATGTATCTTGGTGCAGCCCATGGCCCTCACCGCAGCTATTTCATCTCTTTCCATTGGTGTTTTTCTTGCCCCTGTCCTTTCTTTTCCCTTGGAGCAGTGAGAAGACCCAATGGGCTAAGAGAGGAGATGGATTGCGAAGATCTTGTAGGACACTGGTTCTCTCCGAAGACTTGTTAGGTACTTGTGCAACACAGCCCACAAAGWTATCATAGGTCTCATATCTAACTGGTATTTGATAGGGAGAATCCAGATAGCACCTCTCCCTTTACTAGTCATCCTAAATGTTATGATTCCAAATGGACTTGCAAGGAAACCAGTTTGGTACTGGGAGCCTGATATTTCACGATATATGGTTCCCAAGACCTGCAACAGTGACTTCTTTAGGACTATATCTGAGTCCCTGTCTCTAGAATAATTAGCTATACAAGGACTCCCAAGATGTTTGTGGAAGCAGGGACATGAAAGTCCAAGAGCTTGAATCTAATTACAGGTACAGAGGCTGGAACCCAAGGGAAGAACAGACATTTCTGTCTTCTTTCCTGAAGCTAGTATCAGTTACAC
Organism: Rhea americana; assembly: GCF_003343005.1. Taxonomy (NCBI): domain Eukaryota; kingdom Metazoa; phylum Chordata; class Aves; order Rheiformes; family Rheidae; genus Rhea; species Rhea americana. The sequence goes on along the minus strand of NW_028186367.1, from coordinate 744,734 downwards.
TAAGCAACTACAAGGAACAGATATTGTTCTGTTAATACTGCATATTATTGTTGCCAAAATGATATTTTATCAGATTTTCTGGTTTGCAAGATGTCACTTCAGTCATAAACCAACTTTTTTTAAAAAATAACGCTTTCTATGAAGTGTAAATCATGGGCTTGTGGTTGCTCTTCCTGAAGTCTTATAAACCAGATCTCTGCACACTTTGTTGTGATCAAGAAATTCTGGACCTCATTTCTGTGTTTTGCCTTCCATCTAGTCTATGCATCTGTTGGTCTCTAATTCAAATGTTCTCCTTTCACTCAAAACTGAGAGCTGAGGCTGCTGTCTGGAAGCCTAGGAAAAGCATTTTTTCTTTGAATTTCTGAAGTACCAGTGTAGGAGTGGACAGACCAGCCTCTCTGAAGTCTGTAGCAGYCGTACTAGCAAGTGCTTCTTCTGAAAGGCAGGACATGTCACAATAACTCTGTGAAGAGACCCAGAAGGCAGGAGGACACTTGGCCGTGTGGGATTGATGCCCGTATCCAGGCTGAAGGAACGGGGCTGTCTGCCTCCCYTGCCTGACAGCCTGCAGTCTATTGTCACTACGTCCAGAGAGATTTAACTGTCATTAAGCTCTTCCTCTCTCCAGTGAACGTACTGATTCACAGTTATAGAAAGGTCCCTGATGGCTACTTTTTCGTACTCAAAGTACATTCTGTGCACAGCAGGGTATCCTCCCTTTCAAAGGAGGAATCCTCCTTTTTTTAAACCTCCTGTTAGTTTTCCAGCCAGCTCTTCCACTGTCTTCCATAGAGTAAAATGAATGAGGTGCCTGCTTCAGGGGTGCTTTCTGACCTGACCTACCTTGTATGTTCAAGCTTATGGTAAACAAGCTGAAGTTTCTACTTGACCTGAAAGCAGATGTTTCTGGGCTGTTGAGCAACCAGCTGCGTCTGCTCTCAGTTATATGAGAGGTAAAATGTGGAGTGACCYTCTGAGGTCAGTATAGCATCCAGAGCTTGCAGAAGCTGCACTGGGGATCTTCAGAAGTACTACCTTTGTGCTAAGTTAGTTGACAGAGATGGAAGTTGTACCTGTTAAAGAATAAACTGAATCCTTCACGTTCATTTTATATTAGGGTTATAACAATAGAAAGTGAGAGCAGTGGTCTAACCTCCATGAGAAGGCACTCTAAGGCTGCTTCTCTGGGACACAGAGCAGAAGATAGAAGCCTGTCACTGTTTCCCTGGGGTAAAGGGCAGTGTGAGACACAGCAGGAGCCAGCAGGTCCTTATCTAAAGCGAGTCTATCCTATGCTAACGAAAACGGCATGGTCACATCACTGTGGCCACTACACAGCAGTGACATGTCCTGTAAAATATCCTCCAAGTCTGCTCTAGACTTGACTTCATTTCACAGCAAGTGGAGCAAACCATGATGTCTACCCAGAAAGGACATTTTTTGTAACAGACTTAGAGGTCTCTGGCTGGTCTTGTTTTATTTTCATCCTCAAATGTGCTGCTGCCAAAAAAGAGCTACTTGAGCCCAGATGGGCTAGTGAGCTGGTGGTTAGGAGATCATAGCTGTCTCCTTTTTGGTTCTCTATCACAGGAGCAGGTAGGTTAGACTACATTAAGTGGATAAATCCACCGCATAGTGTCCTGYTAAAGTAGGAGCAATGTTTAGGTAGCACTACCTTCAGAGAGAATGGTTTGGGGTGTTAAAGGAAAGGTATGGCATTTAAATGCCTAGGGCTAGTAAATAAGTTTGTCTACACTTTGCYTGCTTGATAAGTGTTCTTGAAACAGAGGTTATGGGGATAAATTAGTCCCAGTTCAGAAATGCTCTCTGCCTGGAGTCTCAGGGACTCAACCCAGCCTTTCTCACCCAAGAAATTACCATTATCAGAGCTTGAGAAGGGCTTCAGTCTCTTAAGAAGAACACTTACAGAGAAGGAGCAGACCCTCCTCTTCCTCGCTCTACAATTCTCTGGCCTGCTGCATTACCAGAAGAAGGATATGATGATTCAGCAGTGCTTAGTGCCATGGATTGTCCTTTCAATATTTACTTTTCAACAGACAACCCAGGACCCTTCGTAAGACTTAYGCTGGGAAAAAAGTAGCTTTCCAGATATTCCAGACAGCTTGGCAAAATATATATCAAATACAAAAATTCTGTAATAAGTTCTGGATTGCAATTGCCCAAGAATTTACCTCTGTATAGGGGTYAATTTCTTTTGGGCAAACACTCTCTCCATCTGTGCTCACTCAAAATAGCAAATTTAAAGTTGAAAACTTGCATGAGTTTATCTTTGTTGTAAAGAATATTGTATTTCTGGTTACAAAATTGGAAGCAAAATTCTAAAAGAGCAAAGTAATGAGGAAAAAATGCAATCTTACAGACCCCCTRTATTCAAACCGGTTTCCCAACTGTCCCTGTGTTTCTGCAAATCACATCATTGTCATGGGAGATGACGTCAACTCTGAAAACTGTCCTCTTTGCTGCCCGGTCATGGTCTTGATTACCTTGCTTATGAGGTAAATGAAGTTTCAAAGCACTGAAGCACTGCCTCTCTCCTCCCCATCTATTTTCTCTTTCAGGAAGTCTTGTTGGGCTTCAGCTTTTTGTGACTTCTTGGTGTCTGAGACTKCAGGTGAAGCACCCTTAAGCTTCTCTGAAATGACTCTCCTTTGATGTTTAGAAGGTTTTTAGGAACATTGACTCCTTGCTTCTCTTCACCTTTTTTCTGTCAGGAAGTCAATTAACTTGAAGTTATATCTACTTACCTTATGAAATCCTCTGCATGTAGAATAATTTACCAATTTGTTTATGGTTTGTTTGGTTTGGTTTCTCCTGAGCCCATATGTGGCACATTTAACAAAGYGGATGTTGAATCTGCGAATGGATTGAGCTGCCTGCCCCTAACGTGTGCTGTCAGCTGTAGGAGTCACAGTTAGGAAAGGCCTTTGGGTTGTAAGGGCCAACTTTGCCTAGGTGATGAATAACTGTGAGGGGTATCTCTTAGTTTCCCAGAGGAAGTTTCTTAGCATTTTTATTTCACAGATTCATTGGAAAACTGGTCACTGAGATTCATTTAATAAGATCCTGATAGCATATCACTGAAGAGACCAGTATAGCTTCGTGCACCCTCTCTCCAGGATGTTTCCCCAGGGCACTGAAAGAGGGATTCCTTGCTGAGTGTCTGCACCACACCTCATTCCCAGTCCTGACTGGCATTTCCAGAGACCGGCACATTTAAGATATGTAACTGGGAATTTCTTTCTAAATCAAGAGGATTTCCCAAGCTCTGCAAATCTATTGCATTRTGATGAAAGAATTTTTCAACCTCTCAGAGGTTTTGTTTGTTTGTTTTGTTTCTTTAGCCATAAAATGAAATGTTTTATTCACATCCATACTCCCATGRGTACAATTTCTGTAATAAAAGATGCTACAAATGAAGCTCTAACACCAGCATCAGATTAGAGCACTTTGTCATTGAACTGTTTAGAATTGTTTTCAGTCTTTTGCTTTAACTTGGATAAATTCGTTCATCATTAGTTTCCACAGTGAGATTTCTATTTTCCTTCTTGTGTGTTTGATACCAAAGTGCTTCAAAGTAGCTTTTCTAGTGAGATACTGTATTAGGGCCAAGCCATCCTGTTCTCCAAACAGAAATCTCTCATTTCTTAACCAAAATGTGTCAGAGAGAGCAGTTCTAGAGAAAAATATTTTTTAATAGGCATGAATATCTCATTTTATATAAATGTCAAAAAGATCAACATGTCAAAAGTGTGTTTTATTCTAACAAAGTATAAATCTTTGGTTTGATTTTTGTGAATTAAGATATTCTGACCACCCCCTTGCRTTAAATGTTTTCCTTGCCCAGCTGTGGACCATAGGTGAATTGTGCTGAATGACAAGCTTTCCAGCATTGCAGTGTGTGTCCAGTTGTGCCCTGATGGAAGGAAGACTGATTCAACTTTCTGCTCTCTTGCAAGCTACAACTGAAATATTATCAGACGATAGTGATAGTTTGGATATCTTCCCTCCCTGTCATTATATATTACATGAGTCTTTAATAAGAGGTAGCAAAGGTCAGTCAGAAGAATTGAGCTTTGGCCTTTGCTCGGCTAACCTTTTAAACTAATATAGATTGTCTGTGCTGGAGACTCTTAGTTAAATATTCTCATTTCTGGGTGGTCCTCAGCCCAGCACCAGCACCTATTAGAGTCATAGAATCAGTAAGGTTGGAAGGGACCTYGGGAGATCATTTAGTCCAACCTCCCTGCTCAGGCAGGGTCACCTAGAACATGTTAGACAGGGCTGCATCCAGGCAGGCCTTGAAGATCTCCAGAGAAGGAGACTCCACAACCTCTATGGGCAACCTGTGCCAGTGCTCTGCCACTCTCACAGTGAAGAAATTCCTCCTAACTGTCAGGTGGAACTTCCTGTGGTTCAATTTCTGCCCATTGTCTCTTGTCCTGTCACATGGGACAACTGACAAGTGTTTGTCCCCGTCCCCTTGATGCCCTCCCTTCAGGTACTTATCCACATTGATAAGATCCCCTCTCAGTCTTCTCTTCCCCAGGCTGAAGAGGCCCAGCTCTCACAGCCGTTCCTCGTAGGGCAGATGCTCCAGTTCCTCTGACCATCTTCATAGCCCTATGCTGGACTCTCTCCAGTAGCTCCATGTCTCTCTTGTCCTGGGGAGCCCAGAACTGGATGCAGTACTCCACATGAGGCCTCACCAGGGCTGAGTAGAGAGGCAGGATCACCTCTCTCGACCTGCTGGCAACACTCTTCCTAATGCACCCCAGGAGACCATTGGCTTTCTTGGCCCCAAGGGCACATTGCTGGTTCATGGTCAACTTGTCATCCACCTGCTCTCCCAGGTCCTTCTCTGCAGAGCTGCTCTCCAGCAGGTCAGCCCCCAGCTTGTACTGGTGCCTAGAGTTATTTTCCCTAGGTGCAGGACTCTGCACTTGCCCTTGTTGAACCTCATGAGGTTCCTCTCYGCCCAGCTCTCCAGCCTGTCCAGGTCTCTCTGAATGGCAGCACAGCCCTCAGGTGTGTCAGCCACTCCTCCCAGCTTGGTAGCATCAGCAAACTTGCTGAGGAGGCACTCTGTSCCCTCATCCAGGTCATTGATGAAGAAGTTGAACAGGATGGGACCCAATACTGCCATTTCATCTCTTGGATCTCTGTTTGACAAAACAATTCAAACAGAGAGGCCTAGGTTCATCTARACTAATTTCAAGCTCTTATTTAAAATGTCTCATGTAGCAGCATATTGTATGCGAGGTACTTAGGCTCCCTCTTTAGTCAATGAAGAGAAACTGGCACTTTCAGGAAAACAACAAATTGCTTCCAGAGATGCCCTTCTGCCTTTGTCCCAGATTCAGAGCAGGGAGTACCAGGGCACTTACCATTTGGTCTGTCAGGGCTGCCATTGCCAGACACTTTAACCAGAAATCTCTTTCCATGCCCTGGTATGTCTCGCTACAACTCACTGCTTCTGTCACATTTAGACTGTTTCTTCCTGCCATGGGCAGTGTGTTGGTCCAGATGTCAGCTCGRGACTCAAAGCTCATCTCTCCTTTTTGGCACAGGCATATTAGGTAACCCTCAGCATATCCCCCTGTGCCTCAGCTTCCCATCCATGAAACAGAGGTGGTAACAGCACTGCAGGAGGGTGATGTTTGATGTAAACCCGTTAGAGGCTGTGCATGCTCACCTCACTGGGAGGACACAAGGGGGTATGAGGTCAGAGCCGAGCAGCCAAGACCAGGGGAGTCAGAGAAAGCCAGTGGATATGCAAAGGTCTGCGCRAAAAGGTGATTTACTATCAGCACCTTCTCCTTTTCAGCAAAACCATACTGGCAGGTAAATAAGATGGAGAAAAAGAAAGGTATTTCAATTCTGACTACAACAGGAAGTAGCTGGGTTGTTTGTTAAACTTTTAAAATATCACTTCTTAACACAATTTTGAAAATTGCTGTGTGGAAAAAAAACTCATGCCTACCTGAAGTATAAAAACTACCCARAATTCTAATGGTATTGTATGACTCAAATAGGAAATATGCTCTCTGTGATCATGATGTAAAACGGATACATGTCTGCTTGGTGCCAAGTGTGCTGGGAGTACCCTAAGTGCTGGAACAGCTGGTCTGTGTAGCTGATGCAGGACAGTTGTGCAGGTCTAACACTTGGCAGCAGCACAAAATCTAGGATGAAGGTGACTTTCACACCCAGCCTGTTAAATATAGCTTGTCTTAAGGGGTATTGTCACTCTATGGAGGATCACTGGTAGTTATGACAATCAATGCTTTCAGATGCACCTTAACTTTGAAATTAACACTTTTTTAAAATTATTTTCTGAATCTTAATAATGGAATTTTATTCTCCCCGTTTGTGTTGCAGTAGATTATGCCTTTTTTGTCATTAACTTTTGTGTAACTTTAAAAGAGGAATGCCTTTGCTTTGATAATATGAAAGCAATCATCCCATCATGTAGTTGAGGAATCCGCTCACTGACCCAGGTTTGGACATGGCTAGTCTAATCGTGTCTGTAGCCCAGGACATGTGCACAGCTGGTATCTGGGAGGGAATCCTCAGAAACTGAGCAGGGAGTTGGGGCTRAAATGCAGATGGAAGGGGATGTGAAAGGATAGAAGCATCCCATCTGATYAGAAATGAACGCCTATCGTAGGTAGATTTGTGCTTCAATCCATACAGAACCCCCATCCATGAAACTTCTGGAGGAAAATGCTAGGCTGGATACTTACTCCGMTTTTCCTATCTGTGAAAGGAACAAACGGAGAACACTCCTTTTTCCTTCCCCCMAAAAACAAGTAATCCGTTTGGTATGAAGGAAGTTAAAGCTTAAATCCTGAAATTTCCACTCCAGCTCATTCACCTCCTTTCTTGAATGAGTGGAGAGCTGTTCTAGGACAGATTTGAGTTAATGTCCTGCCCATATATCCCAGTACTCCRCTGCTCTCAATGAGCTGTATTTGTTATTTGGTTTGCTCGTGACCAGGAAATCACAGATATTTTCTCCTGTAATAAACATGAGAACATGTTCTCTGAAAGTGCCCTCATGGGCTCTGTGGCTTTGGCATGAGTAAGGGTCTGAACTGTACATTAACTGTGATGTACAGTAGGGCAGCAGAGGTAGAAAACAAGCAACCTTCTGTATTAGGCAGTGCATGAATGATGGATCTCTGATATGCAGCCTTAATCTCCAGCAAGGAAGGAATATCTAAACGTATGGGAGAATATGGATCTTTGTCTCCATGAGGAAATAGCTCATAGGTCAGTTGTAGGGTTAAATACACAACAGGATATGAGGCATCTGGTGCTGCATTAATGAATACCACCCACTGCGTGAGCTGGGTAGATATGGCCCACAACAGAAGCCAAATGTTATGTTGATTGCAGACATAAATAATAAAAGTCCCTTGAAGATCTATAATGTGAATGAGCAGAAAATTCTACCTGGTGGTACAATTTTTCAAATAGTAGCCAAAACTGTGTGCTGTRTCCTGGTTTCCAGGTATACTTTTAGCATATATTTATTAATGCTAATTAGCACAAGTTGTTCAAATRTGTCTGCTAAAAGGCAATATCAGCATATCTTGTACTGATGCATTTCCCAAGGAGGACTCAATGCAGTACCTGAGAATAGTCATGCTGGTTCCGTAATGAGTTCTTTATTATTCTAATAATTATCATAGCAGTGAATAATATTTTACACTTAGAAAGAAACCTTATTCTTAAAGATTCCCTACAGGCCTCACATTCCACATTTCTACAGTACATGTAGAGAAGATCAGCCACTCAGTCCACGTGGGCTGCATGCCACGTGCAATGCCAAGAGATAATGGACCTCAGAACACTTTGTAACTGGCTGCTTCTCCTCAGGTCTCCCTAGAGAAAGGCTGTTTTATTGCCATTCTGATAGTTTTTTTTCAGGAGCCCAGGAATCACTGGGAGTCACGATAAAATTTGTGTACACATTTCACTTTCCGCTTGTGACTTGAAGGTCTTTGTGAAGTACTCCCATATTTGGCATTCTGAAATATATGACATTCTAGGATATAAAATRTACATTTAGTAAATTGCTTGAATCTATTTCTTCAAAGGAGCCTTCTTCCTACTCTTCTTGAAACTCTAAGTTCCTCCCRAAATCTCCTTTAGAGGGAGGCTAAGTGTGCACACATACCACTGTAGCTTGGGAAACAGAGAAAAAAAATRTTTGGTGGTGTTTGGTAGTGAGTCAGTGGCTTTGCATTTAATCTATGACTGAAATATCCATCCGTTAAGATACTGGCCTTTGAGTTCAGGAAGAAGGTAGGTAGACTGGAAAGGTTCCAGACTGTCAGGGGGAACACAACAGCCCCAAATTGCAGCATTAGAGCTCCTGA